>NW_022436964.1:20999721-21067439 GCF_009761245.1 Sapajus apella | reverse complement strand
ACACACACACACACACACACACACACACACACACACACACACACACAATGGTATTTCCATATACTAATAATGAACCTAGAAACCAAAATTTAAACTATTATACCATTTACAATTGCTCCCCCCTCAAAAAAATAACGTATTTACAAATAATTTTAACAAAACAAGTACTGGACTTGTATGCTGAAAACTACATAACAGCAGCAAAAGAAATAAAGACTGAGTTCCCCAGGCTGAGAGGGCAAGCACAGCTGCCGGCCTCTGAGGAGGAAAGGCAGTGGTGGGCAGCGGCAGGCAGTCACAGCACCAAGTATAGCCAAATGCCCCTCCCATCTCTCCTCCACCCACCCCGCACCACCTGCAAGTCCTCAGCTCCACCCACCACTGCAAGTCTTACCTGACCATCTACCTGCCCACTGTCCCTGTGCCCACAGCATAGGGGAACTGATGAGTCAAAGAGAGTGGAGTCTGACCACTTGACCTACTTACCCTGCTGTCTATTTCTGTAAGAGTTTACTTTTCTAAGAACATTTGTACATACAACTTTTTATTACAGCTGTCTCCAATGAACGTTTGATCCTAAGAAGGATCTCTGGGAATTTGGGGGGTTTTGGTTTTGGCTTTTCTTTCTTCTTTTCTTTAAAGACAGGCTGGAAGACCCAGGCTGGAATACAGAGGTGCAATCACAGCTCACTGTAACCTGGAACTCCTAGGCTCAAGTGATCCTTCTGCTTCAGCCACCCCAAGTAGCTGGGACTACAGGTGCAGGTCACCTCACCAGGCAAGGTTTTTGGTTTTTGTTTGTTTGTTTGCTTTGTTCATTTTTTGTTGAGACGGGGGACTCACCACGTTGTCCAGAAGTCTTTTTACTCCCTCCTTGTTGGCTTTAGGATTTCGGATACCCCTGCTGCTTTAGGCTTCCGGAGGGCCTTCTGGGCCCCACCTTAATGAGGCAGCTACCTAGTAAGTCTGACATGGCTGTCTGTCAGTGGCCCACCGCTCTAGTCTCTCTCCATGTTGCATCCCACCCAACTGGAAGGAAAAGACACTGCATTCAGCAGTGGGAGGTACTCTCCACATAAAGTGACTTCCCCTGGTGCTTCCCAGCCACCACTATGACCCGGTGACAGACTTGGGAGAGCAGCTGAGTCCCTCACCTTTCAGTTGTAGCAATCCCACACTCCTACCACAGGGGGTTAGGGAGGAGTTCCATGACCTCCTGGACGGGGACTTCATCCTTTCCAGTTTGCTGTCCCAGCAGGAGTCAGTAGGCATCACCGTGTCCTCGCTGGCGTCAACCAATTGTCCTCCCCACCGAGCAGCATCCCCGTCAGCGCTGGCCACTGGCCACTTTGGCTATCCATGCAGGCTGGGGACACCCAGGCGTGGGACTGAGCAGCAGTGGCCTCCTTTACAGCCAGCCAGGAGTTTGGACCCCTCCCAGAGCTCCCTTCAACCTGGAGGACTTCAACAACATGAGCCTCCTGTGCGGCTTCACGGCTGGGCTCCCGCGTCCAGAATTTAACCCCTATACACTCCACCGCAGCCAGCAGGCTGATGGACAAGTTCCATGTGGACAGCCTCGCGGAGGGCCTCTGGGAGCTAGTTCAGCAGCTCGCTAGTCTTCAGTGTTACCAAAAGCAGCCCTGGCAGTACTCACCCAGCACTGGAAGCACCTTACAGCCGCAGGCTCTGAGCGGCTGGCCCATGGAGGCCCACCTGGGCACAGGGCCCCCTCTCAGCAGCGCCCAAAAGCAAATTCCCCCCAGGCAACAGCTCCCCAACAGGACTATTCCCAAGCTGGTTCCCTGCTGAGCAGCAGGGTCTGTCACCCTGTGCTGCTGCTCCTCTGGAAGCAGCACTCAGCCCAACTTCCCACTCTTCCTGCCCGACCAGATGCAGCCACAGGTCCCGCTGCTCCATTACCAAGAGCTCACAGCACCCTGTTCCTGCATCCCTGAGGAGCACAAGCCAAAAAGGACCACTACCCACACTTGCAATTACACAGACAGCAGCAAAACCTACACAGAGAGCGCTCGCCTCAAGACACACCCGCAAACCTACACAGATGAGAAACCTTACCACAGGGACTGGGATGTCCATGAGTGGAAACCTGTCCTCTCAGACGAACTGACCAGGCACTACCACCAACACACAGGGAACAGCCTATTCCAGTACCAGAAGTGCAACCCTGCATTTTCCAGGTCAGACCGCTCTGCCTTCCACATGACGCACTTTTAAATCACAAACAGTGGATATGACCCATACTGCCAGAAGAGAATTCAGTAGCTTTACCTTTGACACTGTCTCCCCAATGAGAGGAAGAGCCCACCTAGGAAGCACTTCAATCATGGTTAAGTGCCCAACTGAGTCAACTTATGAATGAATAATCAGGAAAAATTAGGCTACAGTAAGTAATCAAGTGTGGTATACTGGCTGGCAGTGGTGGCTTACACCTGTAATCCTAGCACTTTGACAGGCTGAGACAGGTGGGTTCTTTTTTTTTTTTTTTTTTTTTTTTTGAGACGGAGTTTCACTCTTGTTACCCAGGCTGGAGTGCAATGGCGCAATCTCGGCTCACCGCAACCTCCGCCTCCTGGGTTCAGGCAATTCTCCTGCCTCAGCCTCCTGAGTAGCTGGGATTACAGGCATGTGCCACCATGCCCAGCTGATTGTTTGTATTTTTAGTAGAGACGGGGTTTCACCATTTGACCAGGATGGTCTCGATCTCTTGACCTCGTGATCCACCCGCCTCGGCCTCCCAAAGTACTGGGACTACAGGCGTGAGCCACCGCGCCCGGCCTGACAGGTGGATTCTTAAGATCAGGAGTTCGAGACCAGCCTGGCCAACATGATGAAACCCTGTCTCTACAAAAGTACACACACACAAAAAAAATAGCCAGGCATGATGGTGCATGCCTGTAATCCCAGCTGCTCAAGAGTCTGAGGCAGGAGAATTGCTTGAACTTGGGAGGTGGAGGTTGTAGTAAGCCACTGCAGTCCAGCCTGGACAACAGAGTGAGACCCTGTCTCAAAAACAAACAAACAAACAAGACTGTGTGGTATTGGCAAGAGACAGACACATAGATCAATGGAACAGAATGGAGAACCAGGAAAGACAGCCACACAAATATGCTCAACTGACTTTGTGCAAAGGTACAAAAGCAATTACATGGAAAAAAAGATGGCCATTTCAACAAATAATGCTTGGGCAATTGGCTCTCCATAGGAAAAAAAAAAAAAAATCTGAACCCAAGTCTTGCACCCAAAGCTCAGCAAAGAGTTCTTAGACTTAACACCAAAAGCACTGCCACAAAAGAAAAACTTGATAAATTCTACATCATTATTTCAGAAACTGCTCTCAGACACAGCGTGCGGGTGTGTTCTTTGCGAAATTCCACCATGGCGTACCATGGCCAGGTCCAGAAAGTACAGAGCGTTATGGTGCAGGCCCATCAACCTCATCTTCAGATACTTACAAAATGATTTTGATGATTATATGAACCTCATATTAGATGATGCAGAAGAGATTCATTCTAAAACCAAGTCAAGAAAACAACTGGGTCGTCATGCTAAAAGGAGATAATATTACTCTGCTACAAAATGTCTCCAACTAGAAATGATCAATGAAGTGAGAAATTGTTGAGAAGGATACATTTTGATTTTTAGATGTCCTTTGTCCAGTATCAACATTTATTCATATTGTTTTGATTACCCTTTTGTTATTACAAGATGTCAATAAATGCTATGGGATTGTTTGTATTAAAAAAAAATTCTACGTCATTAAAATTAAAATATTTCCCCCTGGAAACAACCACATTAAGATGATAAAAAGACAAGCTATACAGTGGGAGAAAATATTAGCAAACAACAAATCTGCCAAAGGACTAGCATATTTAAAGTACTCTCAAAAGCAACAGTAGAGGCCAGGCACACTGGCTCACAATTGTAACACCAGCACCTTGGAAAGCTGAGGCAGAAAGACGGCTTGAGGCCACGAGTTCAAGACCAGCCTAGACAAGACAGCGAGACCGCCATCTCTACAAAAAATTTAAAAGCTAGCCAGGCGTGATGGCATGTGCCTCTAGTCTCAGCTACTTGGGAGGCTGAGATGAAAGAATTGCTTACACCCAGAAGGCTGAGGCTGTAGTGAGCGATGTTCATGTCACTGCACTCGAGACTGGATGAGAAAGCAAGACCCTGCTTCAACAACAACAACAAAAAAGTTAATACAAGCAATCCTATTAGAAATAGACAAAAGACTTGGAAAAACATTTCACTGAAGACATTATTAGTCATTTGGAATATACAATTTAAGACCACCCTGGGGCAGCACGACATACCTATCAGAATGAATAAAATTAAAAGTAGTATCAACACCAAATGCCAATGAGGTGCAGAGAAAATGAATCCCTCATCTACTACAAATAGGAATAAAAAATGGTACATCCAGGCCAGGCATGTTGGCTCACACATGTAATCCTAGCAGTTTGGCAGGCCGAGCCGGACGCATCACTTGAGGTCAGGAGTTGAAGACCAGCCTGGCCAACATAGTGAAACCCCGTGTCTACCAAAAATATAAAAAATTAGCTGGGTGTGGTGATGTGTGCCTGTAATTATAGTTACTTGAGAGGCTGAGGCAGGAGAATCACTTGAACCAGGAAGGCAGAGGTTGCTGTGAGCCAGGATCAAGACACTGCACTCTAGCCTGGGTGACAGAATGAGACTCCATATCAAAAAAAAAAAAAAAAAAAAAAAAGATTCATCCACACTGGAAAACAGGGCAGCAATATCTGAAAAATATCTTAAAAACTAAACATGCAACAGCCATACAACTCTGCAAGAGCACTCCTGGGCATTTATTCCAGAGAAAAGAAGACTATGTTCACATAAAAAAGTTAAAAAATAAAAAAAAAACGTGGCTGGGTGCAGTGGTGCATGCCTGTAATCCCAGCACTTTGGGAGGTTGAAATGGGTGGATCACCTGAGGTCAGGAGCTCGAGATCAGCCTAGCCAACATGGAGAAACTCTGTCTCTACTAAAAATACAAAAATTAGCCAGGCACGGTAGTGGGTGCCTGTAATCCCAGCTACTTAGGAGGCTGAGGCAGGAAACTTGCTTGAACCCGGGATGGGGAGGTTGCAGTGAGCCAAGATCATGCCACTGCACTCCAGCCAGGGCAACAGAGAGAGACACCGGGGGGGGGAGGGGGGGGCGGGGGGGGAGACAACAACAACAAAAAACCTGTGCACAAAGTTTCATAGCAGCCTTATTTGAGATAGCCAAAAACTGGAAATAACCCAGGTGTTTTTCAACAGGTAAATAAAAAACTTGTGATATTTTCATACACAATAAAAGTGAACAAACTTGATAAAAACACCTTGGATAAATCTCCAGAGAATCATGCTGAATGAAAAAAAAAAAGCCAATCCTTATGATGACTCTAGATAACCTCAGGCTAATCACACACCTCCGCGTGGTGGCAACGACCCATTCAAACGTCTACCATATCAACTTTTGATGACAGTCACTCTGTCTACCATGGTGACCATGGGTGACAGGAATGAGGGTTTGATTCAGGAGTGAGAGCCTGAGAAATGGCTACCACATCCAAGGAAGGCAGCAAGCATGCAAATTACCCACTCCCAAATCACGAAGTAGTGACAAAAAATAATGCAGGACTCACTCAAGGCCCTTTGAGTTTTTTTTTCTTTCTAAAAAATTTTTTAAATTTATAATATAAAATTTAAGAAAAAAGAAAAAAGTCAATCCAAAGGTTATATACTATATCATTCCATTTATGGAGCATTCTTCAAATGACAAAATTACAGAGATCAAAGAACAGATTAGTGGCTGACAGGGTTAAAGAAGAAGTGGGGGAAGGAGGAAACTAGGTGTGGCTACAAAAGAGCAACAAACATGAGGAATCCTGGAAGTGACAGAAAAGTTCTGTATCTTTACTGTATCAATGTCAATATCCTGGTTCTAACATTGTACTGTAGTTTTTCCATATGTCACCATTGAGGGGAACTGGATAAAGTACAGACAGGATCTTTCTGCATTATTTATACAACTGCATGAATCTACAATTATCTCAAAATAAAAAGTTTGGTGTTTTTTTTTTTTTTTTTTTTTTTTTTGGAGACGGAGTTTCGCTCTTGTTACCCAGGCTGGAGTGCAATGGCGCGATCTCGGCTCACCGCAACCTCCGCCTCCTGGGTTCAGGCAATTCTCCTGCCTCAGCCTCCTGAGTAGCTGGGACTACAGGCATGCGCCACCATGCCCAGCTAATGTTTTGTAGTTTTAGTAGAGACGGGGTTTCACCATGTTGACCAGGATGGTCTCGATCTCTTGACCTCGTGATCCACCCGCCTCGGCCTCCCAAAGTGAAAAGTTTGGTTTTTTAAAAAAAAATGGTAGAAGTTCCAACTGAATACAATACTGTATCTGAAAACTGGTTGTTAGGATTCTTGGCATTTGTCTTGAAAAAAAAAAAGAAGAAATGAGTCTTATTTTGGGCAGCCAAAAATCATCACTTGGAAGCACACTTTGTCATTAGAGGCACAAAAGGGCACGTTCCTAATCAACAGGACATATTCAATCTACAGTTAGTAGCACAGTTATCTGTCACTCCCCAAAACCAGTTATCCAACAAGAATTCTGAGTCCCAAGCTAGGCTGAAATAAAATACAGGTACCTCCTCCTTTCAAAAGATCCACTTTAGGAACAACCAGATTTATTCCCAAAACAATGCACTGGTGTACCAAAACATGTTTTATCTTTCAAAGGACCTCTTTGTAGCATGCTTCCTCAGCACATTTTAAAGGAACCTTCTGATTAAAACTCCACTTAGCTCTTCTTTTTCAGAATCTCATCAGCCTAAGCCATGTGTACCACTCTACCATGGGACCAGGTAACTCAATTTCACAAGGGAAGACACTGAGGCTTAGTTACATGGCCTGCTCAGGATCCTGTCTCCTAACTCCTATACCAATACTCTTGTTCAAGTCCATTATTTCTGCTATTCCAACTTTAAACAACTACTCTGGTGGGATTCTCTTCCATTTAGACCTTACACTATACAGAGACTGTTAAACTGAACCCTGCAGGACACAGCCCTCATGAAATCCAGAGACAGAGGCACTTTGGACAGCTGCTTTAAAATACTGGTGAGGAAGACCCAGGTCCATCACGCTGTGAAATGGGAGAGAAGAACAGGCCCTTCAGGCAGGAGCTGGCCACATTCTCTTTCCAGCCCTGTCCCTCAGTGGACATTTGCCTTCACCAACTATCTCACCTATGTGTTGGCTTTTTTACCTTCAGTAAAACAGCAGCAACAACAAAAAATTATTTACTTCCTCTTCAATTAAAGAAAGAGTACAACGAAATGACGTAACTGTTCACGTTCCTCAAAAATGAAGCATAAATTATACATGTGGCTGGACAATCATAACAACCATCCCAGGACCATCCTTCTTTGGGGTTCGTATTCTTTTCAGTATTTACCACCCCTCTGCAATGGAAGGGGACAGTTTTAAGAGATTCACTGATTTGCCTGAAGTCACAGAGTTTGACCTGTGTCTCATCTGTTTCTAAATCCCTGCATAGTCTTCTGGGTGTCACATGCTGCTATTCCTAATCATTAGGAATTCATTAGGGAATACAGGGAAAGAAAAGACTTAATTTCTAAAGTCAAGTAGGCCAGGGTTTTTCTACATCAACAATACCTGGCATTTTAAATGGAATTAATTCTTTGTTGCAAGGGGCTGTCCTGTAGGATATTTAGCAGCATCCTGGGATTCTAACCACGAGAGGCCAGTAGCATTCCCCTCCGCCAACCTGGGACAACCAAAAATGTCTCCAAATGCTGTCATATGTCCCCTAGGGAACTCAAGTGCCTGTGGTTAAAAACCACTGTGCTTTACATATAACATACAAATATGTGGAAACAGAACAACCTACAAGGAAAACTTTAGAGAAGGCCTAATTCTCCTCAAATATCTGAAATATTTCCACATAAAAACAGGAATGGATTTGGCATACCAGGGAGCAGACCTATACCCAGTGGGTTGAAGGTACATAACAATAAAATCAGCTAACATTTATGCTTCCTATGTGCCACGTACTGTTCAGTACACTTTGCAGTATTATTTTATTTAGTCCTCACAATAACCCTGAGAGGTCAGTAGTACTGGCTCCACTTTACAGGTGAAAAAACTGAGGCTCAGAAGTGTTAAAGAATTTGCCCAAGGACCAAGAGCTAATAGCAAAAGGCAGAACTCGTACTCAAACCAAGGTCCAATACTAAGCCCAAGCTCTCAACTGCCAAGTATTATGACCATAACAAATTAAGGATTTTACCTCAGTAAAATAAAACAAAGAACTTTTTGACTTAAAAACTGTTTCTTTCATAAGGAGATTTCTCGAAGAACTAAAAGCAGAACTACCATATGATCCAGCACTTCCACTACTGGGTATCTACCCAAGGAAAAGACATCATTATACAAAAAAGACATCTGTACTTGTATGCTTATTGCAGCACTATTCACAATACCAAAGTGATGAAACTAACCTAAGTGTCCACCAATGGTTGATTGGATAAAGAAAATATGGTATATATACACTATGGAATACTACACAGCCATAAAATAAGAATGAAATCAGGCTGGGCATGATGATTCATGCCTGTAATCCCAGCATTTGGGGAGGCTGAGGCAGGTGTACTGCTTGAGTCCAGGGGTTCAAGACCAACCTGGGCAACATAGACAGGAATCCATGTCTACGAAAAAATGTTTAAAAATCAGCCGGGTGCTGCGGTACACATCTACAGTCCCAGGTACTTGGGAAGCTGACGTGAGAGGATCACCTGAGCCCAGAGGTTGAGGCTGTAGAAAAGAAAAGAAAGAGAAAGAAAGAAAGAAAACAAAAAAGAGAGAGCGCATTTATACAACAGCTTCCAAACAATGTAATACTGTATCTGAAAATTGGTCATTAGGATTCTTGGTGTTTATCTTTTTAGTGACATACTAAAAAGTATGTAGTGAGACACTGTCTCAAAAAAAAAAAATAGAATAAAATAATATCCTTTGCAGAAACATGGAGCTAGAGGCCATTATCCTAAGCAAACTAATTCAGGAACAGAAAATCAAATACTGCATGTTCTTATTTATAAGCGGGAGCTGAGCAATGGATACACGTGGACATAAACATGGAAATAACAAACACTGCGGACTGGAAAAGGAGGAAGATTGAGGGAGATTGAAAAATTACCTATTGGGCACAATGTTCACTATTTGGATAATGGGTACACTAGAAGCCCAGTCCCCACCAGTATGCAATATATCCATGTTACAAACATGCACATGCACCTGATTCTAAAGTAAAAAAAAGTTGTTTTAAAAAAAAAACAACTGTTTATGTAGCAAACAATGATTTCCGCAGCCACCATCTCAATCCTATCTGTCCAGATCAGAAACGCCTGCCTTCATAACTTTCAGGGAAGTCTCTGCTCTGAACTCCACTGAGCCCCTGTACAACACTGAATCCTTCCTATTTCAAGTTACTCAAACTTACTAACTTCCTACTTAGATGCTTCCATGAGAGCAGGGGCAATCAGCTTCTCACATATATACTCCCCGACAAAGCCCTGCACATACTACGGCTCAATAAACACTTTCTGAATAAATGTTCCGGAGGCAGAAAGCCTCCAGTACTACCTCTACCCTCCAAAGCCCACACCATGAGAGATGTTTAAGCAAGCACCTTTAAGAGATGTGATTCTTGCATTTGAGCTGAAGATGTTATTGGATATGCTCTGAGTTTTTTTCCAACTCTGAGAATCTGAGTCAGGAAAAGGCAGAAAGGGACAGATGAGTGACAACACAGCCTGCTGGCTACATCTTCTACCAAGCTACCAAGGACCCCCTTGACTATGATCAGAAACCATGTGTCAGGGACTACATCTATTTATGTGCACATCTATATGTACATACTTACATGTACACGTATACATATACACATATACATGTGTATCTGCAAATGCATATCTATCAGTTCCCTCTGTAAGAAATTAAGCAGACAGGTGAGGCACGGCGGCTCACACCTGTAATCCCAGCCCTTTGGGAGGCCAAGGCAGGCAGATCACTTGAGGTTAGGAGTTTGATACCAGCCTGGCCAACATGGTGAAACGCTGTCTCTACTAAAAATACAAAAATTAGCTGGGCATGAAGGCAGGCACTTATAATCCCAGCTCCTCAGGAGGCTGAGGCAGGAGAGTAGCTTTGAACCCGGGAGGCAGAGGTTGCAGTGAGCAGAGATTGCACCTCTGCACTCCAGCCTTACAGAGTGATGCTCTGGCTCAAAAAAAAAAAAAAAAAAAAACACACACACAGAAAGAAATTAAGCAGACAAACAGCTACAAGGTTTCTGAGGCCCTGGGCAACACAGGGCCTCAGAAGCCAGTACAGGATGTACAAAAAATTAAGAGTCTCTTTCTTTCTTCCCCTGGTATATGAACCAGGTAAGGCAAATAATGCTCTACAGTAACGCTCCTTATAAAATACCAGCACACCTACTGCCAACCAGTTCTACATCCCACAGGTATCAGCGTCTGACACCCTTTCAAGAAAGTGCCAAGTAGCCAAGCCCTGTTCTTGGAAGAAATGGTAGCTCCTATGTGCAAGATGCTTTGAAAAGATGCTCACAGATAGTGGAGGGAGAGAAAAGCAGCATCTTTTGGAACATTAAATATTAAATTGGAGTCCACCTGTCAAGAGAAAAATCCCTAAATAGAACTAGGTTTCTTTTAGAAAGCCCAGGTTTCCAGGCTATACTTCCATTTCTCTTTAAGAGAAAAAAAAGGAAAAAAAAAAAGGTTATGCCTACTGTTTATAGAAAACAGAAGCCCATCTTATTACCATATCCAGCTAGTGCCAAGTTCTCTGAGCTACCTTGGGGGTAAAGTGGATGGAGAGCTGGCTGAAAATGCCACAGAGCAATCAAGCAAACACTTTGCCCAAGGGTCAAACTAAGTGGAACAGTTGTTGACGGAAAAGTCGTGGCATAAACCATTGTGGTCTCTCCTTAACTTTCTCAATGTTTTTGAGCAGGAGAGAGAGGAGAGGAACCACCAACACAAGTTCTTCCTACCATCACTAGGTTTCTCACCACTGTACCTGGGATATTCTGGTTCTTTCCTTCCTAACCTTCTAACTCCATCGATGGCATGGCATCTTCTGCCCATTATGTGCAACCAATCACCACCCAAGAGAGGCAGAGATCTAACTATCCAAACAAAATGCATTCAGACAAATGATAAAACAAGAACCAGTGAAAAATGAAACACATCAGCACCACCCAGGAAGCTCCCAAGACCAACCACGATCACTCTCCTTCAATTTACAGACAGGTTTTTCCCTTTTCTCCTGACTATTTACTCTCCCAACTTGGGATAACCACCAGTCAGAAGCTTTTAAATGCATGTATCTCGTTATAGGGGGCTAGGTGTAAACCAGGGCCAACTGGAAACCCGCGCCATTTAAGCGATGTGGGTTTAAGTGGCGCCTGTTTTTTTGTTAAGGTACCTTTGTAGAGCAAAAAGTGGGCTTGGAAGCCTGCAGTTTAGCGCTTGTCACCAATCCCTTTTCTAAGGTAAAGGCAATTAGGCCCATGACTGTTAAAAATCTATCTCAAAGCTCTTGTTCTGCGCACATCACAGTCACGGCTGAAAACAAACACAGAATTTTAAAATTTATTTATCCACACCCAAGGACAAGTGTGAGGGCAGCCGAGAAATCATGGCGACAGAAACAGCCGGTGTCCAAGGGGGCAGCTGCTTCTGAGACCTGTTTTGAGACAGGACTGAGAACCAACCCGAGGTACTTTTCTCTCCCAATGTCTCTCCCTCGGTTCATTCATCATATTTCGGTCCAACAAACTGTTTTTCTCCTTTGAGAGGTTTATGGGGAGGGCAAGAGGGACTGAAGGGAAGCGAGGGGGCGACGCCAGGGATTTGTTGCTACACGTAAAGCCGGAAAACGTGCAGATGTTTACTACCAGCGCTCTGGAGACGCCGAGCGCAGCGCGCAGCTGAGCGCTCCCCTCGGACCCCGACCCCGCCTCCCCCACCGTTGGTGCGCTTTCGGCTTTGGAGGCGACGCGCCACCTGCCTTGCCCGACGCGCTCGCCGGACACCGAGCACCTCAGCCAGCACCGCGCGGACCCCCAGGACAGCAGCTCCGTCTCCCCTCAGCCCCCGCGCCCACCCCGCGCGCCGCCCACTCCAAGTTACCTCGGAGGCCCGGGTTGTCGTCTCTGGCCCGAATCTTTCGGATTTTGACTGGGCGCCCGCTCAGGGTGGACAGGACCAGACGTTGGCGCAAGAAGTTGCACCCCGCGTAGCTGAGGGAGTGCGCCTGAGTCGCCATGTGCGCGCCCTCCGCAAAGAAGTGGGCAGCCCAAGAGCGGCGACTTCGGACAGACGCGGGACTCGTGACCCCGGCGGTGGTGGTGGCGGCGACACCGACGGCGGCGGCGCGGGCTGCCTCCCACAGCCCCGACGCGTCCACGTGGTTTGGAACAGGAAGACGGAGAGACCAGACACCGGGTCAGAGGGGAGCGGGGCGGAGCCAGTGGCCACCTCCCCGCCTCCCCGCCAAGCCGGGGCGGCCCCTGCGCCGGGCCGCGCCGCTATTGGCCCGCGCAGGATCAGGGCGGTGCCCGCGCCGCGCCTCCATTGGCTTGCGCTGAAGCTGGGCGGTGCCCAAGCCGCGCGGCCGTTGGTCCGTAGAGGAGCTAGGCGGTGCCTGGGCCCTGGCAACAGCGCGCGGCTGGAGGGAAAGCGTGAGGGTGGCCTGGGAACCCCGGCGCGGGACTTGCCAGTCGGGGCAATCTCCTATGGGTACCTCCTGGTGTGGTAGCAAGGGGAGATGGCGGACTGATACTGATAGCTACGAGGTGATGGATTCTTAGCATCACTACTTACGGCAACTACTGGGGTGAAGATGCTATTATCTACCCCACCTCTTTCTTACTATGAGAGAAAACAGGGTTGGCGCTTTACCGTATCGCAGGGATGCTGCTCAGCGCACTGCCGGCGCAGTCCCCCAGCTCCATGCTGTAACCTTGCAAGGCAGAGCCTTCCTGTCTTACTCGTGGAGAAGGGCTCGAGGAATATTGCAAAGCTTACAGTGGCAGCCTGTACTGAGACACGAGTCCTCCGACAGCAGGCCTTTGCTTATTTTAAGAGACACCTCTTTGCGCCTTTCTCAGGGGCCCCTTCGTTTATCGTCACTGCGTTTCATCCCTAGTCAAGTCCTCCTACCTCGCATGCCTCAAGACAGATAGTTGTAATAACTTCACACACACACACATTTCCCTCTTTCCCGTCCTCCTCCAATCCTGCACAAGAAAATGTTACCAAACGTTGGATTATTTTACTTCCCTACTCAAAAACCTTCTAAAATTTACAGTTAATTAACAAATGACTACACAAGTAGGAGTACAATGTCGTAATAATGTGGGTTTGTAGCCATTCTTGGATAACACTTACCAGACCATGAGTTCCAGAATGCATGGGGGTGCGCAGGGGGGTGTCTGAAAGAGGTGGGAGCTTGAGTAAGATTAAAGGATGTAGATAGCCATATGTAAACAACAGTGCTCTATAAAGTGGCAGATTAGTAGAGATGTAGGCAGAATTTAATAGAATCTCTGAAGTCCATTGAGAGAGGTTAGTAATCCATTTATATTAATGCCATGTCTGGAGATTGCCTTTTAGGGAGCTCACATTGGTCGTGTAGGGAGCGTTGGAAAAGGTCCAGGACCCCTGAGGGCCTCTCCTGATTGCTGTTGTGGGGATTGTGAAAGCCAGGAGAAAAGCTATCACACCAGGAATGGATCTTTTGTATATCATCTCATTTAAATATGCAACAACTTTAAGAAAACTGTTATCCTCTGTAACAGACCCTGTCAGTTCCCTGTTCATATCCTTTCAGCTGTCACTATTTTCAGTCCAAGCCTCCTTAATTTTCTTCCACCAGCACCTATATCTCTTTGAGTGAAGGTATTTTCCACCTGCAGGCAGGGAACTCAGCAGGCCAACAGTAATGGGAAATTAATGCCCCTCAGAGTCTTCAACAAATTACTGACTGGAGTTGATATACAAATACTTATAAATACCCCAGCCCCCCTTAACCCTTGGATGAGAAATCTCTGCGATATCAATTCTGCAGTGTTGTCCCCAAGCAGTTTTAAGCTTTAGTTGCTCACAGTGGTCACTTGCTTAAGTACATTTTACCAGTTTCTTTCCTTTACCTGTATCACTTCCCAACTCCCTTCTGAGATGTCCTGGAATTTGCTCCCAAAGAAACTACTTGCATTCACATTATTTTAGGGTCTTCTGGACACCCCCAAACTAAATCATGATTTAAAATTTGAGAGCTGAGGTTCAGAAAGAATAAATGACCTGCTTAAAATGACTATTAGCTGGTAAATGGCAGAACCAGAATAAAAAACCATTCTCACCTGCCCGGTGGCTCACACCTATAATCCCAACACTTTGGGAGGCTGAGGTAGGCAAATCACCTGAGGTTGGGAAATCACCTGAGGTCGGGAGCTGGTGATCAACCAGGCCAAAATAGGGAATCCTGTCTCCACTAAAAATACAAAAATTAACCTGGTATGGTGGCACATGCCTGTGATCCCAGCTACTCTGGCACATGCCTGTGATCCCAGCTACTCGGGAGGCTGAGACACAAGAATTACTTGAACCTGGGAGGTGGAGGTTGCAGTGAGCCAAGATCACGCCACTATACTTCAGCCTGGGCAACAGAATGAGATTCTCCCAAAATAACCAAAACACACTCTCACTCTCTCTCTCTCTCTCTCTCTCTCTCTCTCCCCCCCTCCCCCAACATCCCCCACCCCCTTAAATTGAAGTTTCTATCTGGTTCTATCACATAGAGAGCACTAGCTGTTCCTGCTGACAATCAGCATCAACCACCAGTGAGGGTACTGAGCAAGCATTCAGATGATTCCAGTCCCCAGCCAGCCTCTGACCATTCTTTGGAGCCATCCTAGCTGATGCCATGTGGAGCACAGATAAGCTGTCCCCACTGAGTCCTTCCCAAATTGCATATCCATAAACTAAATAAAAATAATTGTTACTTTTGAAGCTATGAGTTTGGGAGTGGTTTGTTGCATAGTAATAAATAACTGAAACAGACTCAGTGTGGTGCTTTTGTATTGTTTCAACTCAGGTAAACTGTAACTACATATTCCTGAATTCCCTTCCCTGCATAATTCTGGGTTAGCAAGCCACAAGAAACACCTTGCATAAGATTATTGAAGGCCTGTTGAGAGTAAGGCTCTATGCTAAGGGCTTTACATATACACAGTCTCATTTGGTCCTCACACCGATCAATGCAAAAGTTGGATAATAAATCAATAGAGATTTATGATACAATCTCTCTACTTTTGTTTATATTTGAAATTGTTCATTATAAATTGTTTGTTCATTATAAATTGTTCATTATAAATTTTTATATAATTTTTTACACTAAATGATAAATTGTATATACTTGCTTCGTAATTGCTTTCACAAATACTTCCATGTTAATAAATACAAGAGTCTATTTGACTCAGCCACAAGGCATTGTATCTAGGGGCCACAGAAGAAATGAATTATTCTCAGTCCACAGAGAAAGTTGCTCAAGATCACACTTCTGCCACACTTCTGCCCACCCTGCTATCTCATCATCACCTTTGTTCAAACCATCATAGGCACAAGGTCTTTTTTCCACCTCGGTTTAAAACTAATGCTTACACTGTTCCAGCTTTAGGATGAATTTCTGTGTTCAGTGCTCTTCCTCTGAGCCACCACCATAACTAGTCACAGCTACATTTTTACATACATACCCTTTAATAATGTGTTTATCTGGCAGCCTCTCTAACAACACTTTATGAGCCAGTGAGAGCAGGGACTGTGTCCTATCATTTAGAGCAGAAATATCATCTTACAATTGTATCCCCGGTGCTTACCACCTAGTAGGATTTCAATAAAAGTGTGACTAGAATTGATTACTTGATGAATTAATTGAAAAACACATGGCTAAGGCTGGGCACTGTGGCTCATGCTTGTAATCCACCACTTTGGAAGGCACTTGAGGCCAGGAGTTTGAGACCAGCCTGGCCAACATGGTGAAACCCTGTCTCAACTAAAAATACAAAAAATTAACTGAGC
Source organism: Sapajus apella (assembly GCF_009761245.1). Classification (NCBI taxonomy): domain Eukaryota; kingdom Metazoa; phylum Chordata; class Mammalia; order Primates; family Cebidae; genus Sapajus; species Sapajus apella. The sequence continues at coordinate 21,051,205 of NW_022436964.1, read as the reverse complement.
TTGGTAGTGGGCACCTGTAATCCCACGTATTCAGGAGGCTGAGGCAGGAGAATCACTTGAACCCAGGAGGCAGAGGTTGCAGTGAGCTGAGATAGCACCATTGAACACTAGCCTGGGCAAAAAGGAGGGAAACTCTGTCTCAAGAAAAAAAAAAGAAGGAAAGAAAAAGAAAAAAAAAGAAAAACACATGGCTAGACTAAATCAGTAAACTCAAGCATCTAAATCATTGGTCCTAAAACATTACCATGCATCATAATTGCCTAGAAGGCTGTTTTGTTTTTTTTTTTTTTTTTTTGAGACAGAACCTTACTCTCACCCATGCTAGAGTGCAATGTCATGATATTCCCTCAGTGAAACCTCTGTCTCCTGACTTCAAGTGATCCTCTTGCCTCAGCCTTCCTAGTAACTGGGACTATAAGTGCATGGCACCAGCCTAGGCTAATTTTTGTATTTTTACTAGAGACAGGGTTTCACCATGTTGGTCAGGGCTGACTTGAACTCCTGAGCTCAGGCAATCTGCTTACCTCGGCCTCCCAAAGTGCTAGGATTACAGGCATGAGCCACCATGCCCGGCCGAAGGCTTGTTAAGACACAGATCTCTGGGTCCCATTCCCAGTTTCCACAGGATGCCTGGGGTAAAACTTGAGAATTTACATTTCTAACTACTTCCCTAAAGACATTAATGCTTCTGGCCTTAGGATCACACTTTGAGAAGCTTTAAAATTTTAAAAAACAAACAAAAGATCTATGGGATGCTTTCAATATACACATAATGGGTATCCCAGGAACGGAGAGAAAGAAGAGGGTAGGGCCAAGAGCAGCAGCTCACACGGGTAATTCTAGCACTTTGGGAGGCCAAGGTAGACATTTCACTTGAGGCCAGGAGTTGGAGACCAGCCAGACCAACATGACAAAATCTTGTCTCTATTAAAAATACAAAAATTAGTTGAGCGTGGTGGTACACACATGTAATCCCAGCTAGCTACTCTCAAGGCTGAGGCAGGGGAATCACTCGAACCCAGGAAGTGGAGGTTGTAGCGAGCCGAGCTCATGCCACTATACTCCAGCCTGGGTGACAGAGTAAGACCCTGTCAAAGGAAAGGAAAGGAAACGGGAAGGATGTGGGAAGGGGGAAGAGGGAAGGCGTAAAAGGAAGAGCGGGGAAGGAAAGTAGGAAGGGAGGGAGGGAGGGAGGGAAAAAAGAAAGAAGAAAAGAAAATGGGAAAAGATACTTCAGGTAAACAGAAACCAATAGAGAGCTAGAGAGGCTATACTGATACCAGACAAACTAGATTTTAAGACAAACATAGTTACAATAGACCAAAAAAAAGGGATGTTATATAAAAATAAAAAATCAACTTGTCAAGAACACAGCCACAAACATATACCACCTACCAATAAAGCCCCAGAATATGTCAAACAAAAACGGGCAAAATTGAAGGGAAAAATAGATAATTGTACAATCACAATAGCTGGAGACTTCAATGTTCCAATCTCAATAATGAATAAAACAACCAGACAGAAAATAAATAATAAATTAGAAGATTTGAAGGAATTCTATATGTCAACACCCAACAGAGGTATACAAAACACACCACCCAACAACAGCAGAATGAACATGCTTCCCAAGTGTACACAGTGTATTCTCTAGGATAGAGTTGTGTTAGGCCAAAAACATGTCTCGGTAATATTTTTCTTTTAAATTGAAACTATACAAAGTATTGTCTCTGACCACAGTGGATTGAAAATAGAAATTAATAACAAAATCATTTGAAAAACTTACAAAAAATTGTTCCAAGAAGAAATTACAAGAGAAATTAGAAAATACTTTCAGACAAAGATGAATCAAAATAAAACATAGCAAAGCTTATGGATGTAGCAAAAGCAGTGTTCAGAGGAAAATTTATAGTTGCAAACACCTACTTTAAAAAAGAATAAAGAATATCTCAAGTCCAAAACTATTATCCTATCTTTTTTCACTTCGTCTAATTTTTTTCTTTGTGTGTGTGTGTGTGTGTGTGTGTGAGACAGAGTGCTCGCTCTATCACCCAGGCTGGAGTACAGTGGCACAATCTCAGCTCACTGCAACCTCCGCCTTTCAGGTTCAAGCGATTCTTCTGCCTCAGCCTGCCAACTAGCTGGGGCTACAGGCACGCACCACCACACCCAGATAATTTTTTTTATTTTTAATAGAGATGGGTTTCACCATGTTAGCCAGAATGGTCTCTACCTCCTGACCTTATGATCCACCCACCTCAGCCTCCCAAATTATTGGGATTACAGGCATGAGCTACCACAACCAGACTTTTTTTTTTTTTTCACTTTTAATTTGTGTGGGTACACAGTAGGTGTGTATATTCATGGGTTACATGAAATATTTTGATGCAGGCATGCAAATTGTAATAATCACATCAGGGTAAATAAAGTATCCATCACTTCAATCATTTATTCTTTATGTTACAAACAATTCAATTATCCTCTTTTACTTATTTTTAAATGTAAAATTAAATAATTTGTGATCATAGTCATCCTATTGTGCTGGTAAATCCTAGATCATATTCATTCTATTTTTTCGTACCTGTTAACCATCCCCACTTTCTTCTCACTCCTCACTACCCTTCCCAGCCTCTGGTAAACACCCTTCTTTTCTCTGTCTTCATGAGTTTGATTGTTTTAATTTTTAGCTTCCACAAATAAATGAGAACATGCAAAGTTTGTCTTTCTGTGCCTGGCTTATTTCACTTAATAATCTCCAGTTCCATCCATGTTGTGCACTTTTCAGGATTTCATCTTTTTGATGTCTGAATAGTACTCTATTGTGTATATGCAGCACATCTCTTTATTCGTTCATCTGTCAATGGACACTGAGGTTGCCACCAAATCTTGGCTATTGTGACTAGTGCGGCAACAAACGTAGGAGTGCACATTATCTCTTCAATACACTGATTTCTTTTCTTTTGGGTACACACCTGGCAGTGGAATCGCTGAATGGCATGGTAGTTGTATTTTTAGTTTGTTGAATAACCTCTAAAGTGTTCTCCAGAGTGCATTATACTAATTTACCTTCCTACCAGCAGTGTATGAGGGTTCCCTTTTTTCCACATTCTCACCAACATTTATCATTGCCTGGCTTTTGGATAGAAGCCATTCTAACTGGGCTAAGATGGTATCTTATTGTAGTTTTGATTTGCATTTCTCTGATGATCAATTGTGTTGAGCACCGTTTGATATACCTGTTTGCGGTTTTTCTTTGTTTGATGGAGTCTCTGTTGCCCAGGCTGGAGTGCAGTGGTGCGATCTTGGCTCACTACAACCTTGGTCCCCCAGGTTCAAGTGATTCTCCGGCCTTGGCCTTCCAAGTAGCTGTGATTACAGGCACTAGCCATCACGCCCAGCTAATGTTGTATTTTTAATAGAGACAGGGTTTCACCATGTTGGCCAGTCTGGTCTCAAACGCCTGACCTTGAGTGATCTGCCCACCTCCGCCTCCCCAAGTGCTGGGATTACAGGTATGAGCCACCATGCCAGGCCCCTGTTTGCTGTCTTGAGAAATATTTATTCAGATCATTTGCCCATTTTTTAATAGGATTATTAGAATTTTTCCTGTACAGTTGTTTGAGCTCCTTATACATTCTGGTGATTAATTAGTTGTCAGATAAACAGTGTAGCTTGCAAATATTTTCTCCCATTCTGGGTTGTCTCTTCACTTTGTTGACTGTTTGCTGTGCTGAAGATTTCACCGTGAAGTGATCACATTTGTCTATTTTTGCTTTGGTTGCCTGAGCTTGTGGGGTATTACTCAAGAAATCTTTGCCCAGTATAATGTACTGGAGAATGTTTTATGATTTTTTTGGTCTTTTTTTTTCTATTTGCATTTCTCTGATGATCAATTATGTTGAGCACCTTTTCATATACCTGTTTGCTGTCTTTGTTTGTTTGTTTTTGAGACAGAGTCTCCCTCTGTCACCCAGGCTGGAGTGTAGTGGCGAGATCTTGGCTCACTGCAGCCTCTGCCTCCTGGGTTCATGCAATTCTCTAGCTACAGCCTTCAGAGTAGCTGGGATTACAGGTGCATGCCACCACACTCCACTAATTTTTAAACAATATTTTTAGTAGAGAATGGGTTTCAATATGTTGGCCAAACTAGTCTCAAACTCCTGGCCTCCAGTGATCCACCACCTCAGTCTCCCAAAGTGCTGGGATTACAGGTGTGAGCCAATGCACCCATCCTCGATTTAAGCCTTTAATTAATTAATTTTTTTTTTTTTGACAGAATCTCACTCTGTCACCCAGGCTGGAGTGCAGTGGCATGCTCATGACTCACTGTAGCCTCAACTTCCTGGGTTCTAGCAATCCTCCAACATTAGCCTCCCTATTAGCTGGGACTACAGATGCATACCACCATGCTGAGCTAATTTTTATATTTTGTTATAGAGATGGGGTTTTGCCATGTTACACAGGCTGGTCTCAAACTCCTGAGCTCAAGTGATTGGCCCATCTTGGCCTCACAGGCGTGAGGCACTACTCCCAGCCTTTAATCCATTTTTCTTTGATTTTTGTAAATGGCAAGAGATAGAGATCTAGTTTCATTCTTTTGCATATGGATATCCAATTTTCTCAGCACCATTTATTGAAGGGACTGTCCTTTCCCAATGTACGTTCTTGGCAACTTTGTCAAAAATAAGTTTACCATAGATGTGTGGATTTATCTCTGGATTCTCTGCTCTGTTCTACTGATCTATGTGTCTGTTTTTACGCCAATACCATGCCATTTTGGTTACTGTAGCTCTGTAGTGTAATTTGAAGTCAGGTAATTGTGCTTCCTCCAGTTTTGTTTTTTTTGCTTAGGACAGCTTTGGCTATTCTGGGTTTTTTGTGGTTCAATATAATCTTTTTTAAAATTTTTATAGGTAGGTAGTACATGTATATATGAGCAATAGGAGAAGTTTCAATACAGGCATGCAATGTGTAATAATCACATCGTGGAGAATAGGGTACTCATCCTATTCTCAAGCATCTTATTCTTTGTGTTATTATACAAACAAAACAATTATACTGTTTTAGTTATTTTTAAATGTAAAATTAAATTATTATTGACTATAGTCACCTTGTTGTGCTACCAAATAGTAGCTCTTACTCATTCTTTCTATTTTTTTGTACACATTTATCATTCCTACCTGCCCCCTATTATCCCTACCCTCTCTATGTTTTCCAGCCTCGGTAATCATCCTTCTACTCTATTTCCAGGAGTTCAATTGTTGTGATTATTGACTTCCACAAATAGGTAAGAACATGTGATGTTTGTCTTTCTGTGTCTGGCTTATTTCACTTAACATAGTGATCTCCAGTCCCATCCATGTTGTTGCAAATGACAGGATTTCATTCTTTTTTATGGCTGAATAGTGCTATATTGTGTATATGTGTCACATTGTCTTCCTCTATTCATCTGTTGATGAACACTTGGATTGTTTTCAAATTTTACCTATTGTGAATAGTGCTGCAACAAATATTGGAGTGTAGATATTGCTTTGATAGGCTGATTTCCTTTCTTTTGGATATACATGCAGCAGCAGGATTGCTGGATCATATGATAGCTCTATTTTTTGATTTTTGATGCACCTCCAAACTGTTCCCCATAGTGGTTGCACTAATTTATATTCCCACCAACAGTGTACAAGGGTTCCATTTTCTCTACATTCTCACCACCATTTGTTATTGCCTGTATTTTGGATATAAGCCATTTTAACTGGGATGATATGATATCTCAAAATGGATAGTTTGCAAATATTTCCTCTCACTCTTTGTGTTGTCTCTTCACTTTGTGAATTGTTTCCTTTGCTGTGCAGAAGATTTTTAACTTGATATGACCTCATTTTTGCTTTGGTTGCCTGTGCTTGTAGATTACTACTCAAGAAATTTTTGCCCAACCAATGTCCTGGAGATATTCCCCAATGGTTTCTGTAGTCATTTCATAGTTTGAGGTCTTAGATATAAGTCTTTAATACATTTTGATTTGGCTTTTCTATACGGTGAGAAAAAGCAGTCTAGTTTTACTCTTCTGCATGTTGATATCCAGGTTGCCCAGCACAATTTTTTGAAGAGATTGTCTTTTCCCCAGTGTATATTCTTGGCACCTTTATTGAAAATGAGTTCACTGTAGGATTAATAGATTTGTTTCTGGGTTCTCTATTCTGTTCTATTGGTCCATGTGTCTGTTTTTATGCAAGTACCATGCCATTTTGGTTACTATAGATCTGCAGTATAATTAATTTTTTTTATTTTTATTTCTTTTCTTTTCTTTTTGAAACAGAGTTTTGCTCTCTCACCCAGGCTAGAGTGCAGTGGCATGATCTCAGCTCACTGCAATCTCCACCTCCTGAGTTCAAGCAATTCTGAGAATCTTGTTCTCTTTCCTTACTTTCTCCCAAACTAATGGAGTCTCTCTCTCTCTCTGTGCTGAGCCACCTGGAGTTGCAGGTGTAGTGAGGCAAGCACCCATGTGGCCACCAGCACTGGTTCAGACCTGAACCCAGCACAGCACTGGGTCTTACCCAAGACCACTACTATCTGGCTACCACTTACGTTCATTCAAGAGCCTGGACCTCTTCGGTCAGCAGGTGGTGAAGCCAACCAGGCTTATGTCCTTTCCTTCAACATGGTAAATTCCCCCAGGCCCCAGGTGGGTCCATTGGTGCCATCCCAGGACCAGGGACTAGAGTCAAATACCTTAGCAGTCTACCTGGTGTTCTACTGTACTGTGGCTGAGCTGGCACTCAAACCTCAAGATGCACTGCTTCCCACTCTTCCCTCTACTTTCCACAGGCAGAGTAACCTCACCCTGTGGCCACCACAAGCCACGGGAGTACTGCCAGGCTACCACCCATGTTCCCTTAGGGCCCAAGGTCTCTTCAGTCAGCTTGTGGTGAATGCTGCATGGCCTGGGACTCACCCTTCAGGGCAGTGGGCTCCCCAGTGGTCCAGGACAGGCCCAGAAATGCCATCCAAGAGACCAGTCATGGAATCAGGGAACTCAAGAGCCAGTTTGGTGCTGTAATCCCCCTGTGACTGAGCTGGTACCTAAGGTATAAGAAAAAGTTCCCTTTGTGCTTGGTGAATTAGAAGTATATTTAAAAGCACTTCCTGTCTGTGCCAGGGTGGTATGTGGCCCATGCCATGCAACAGAGATGCTCAGGCTGTGCCCTCGGGATGACCAAGTGGGAGACAGCAGCACCAGAGGTGGCAGAGACCCCCAACATCAGCTCTTTGGGAAGTGGAGCACTGATGATGTGCAGATCAATGACATTTCCCTGCAGGATTATATTGCAGTGAGGAAGTATGTCAAGTACCTGCCTCACAGTGTAGGGTGGTGTGCTGCCAAGCATTTCCACAAAACACAGTGCCCTATCGTGGAGCGCCTCACTAACTCCATGATGATGCACGGCCACAACCATGACAAGAAGCCTATGACCATGCACATTGTCAAGAATGCCTTCGAGCTCATCCACCTGCCCAAGAGTGAGAATACTCTTCAAGTCCTGGTGAATGCCATCAACAGTGATCCCTGGGAGGTCTCCACATGCATTGGGCGAGCCAAGACCATGAGATGACATACTATGGCTATGTCCCCCCTGCACAGCATCAATCGAGCCATCTGGCTGCTCTGCACAGGCACCTGTGAGGCTTCCTTAACATCAAAACCACTGCTGAGTACCTGGAAGATGAGCTCATCAATGCCACCAAGGGCTCCTCCAACTTCTATGTCATCAAGAAGGATGAGCTAGAGCATTTGACCAAGTCCAATCACTGATTTCCAGCTGCTACCCAATAAACTTTTCTGCCCTCTGCCCTTTGGGGTGGCCCCACCAAGAAGGAGGAGGAGGAGAAGGAGGAGGAGGAGGAGGAGGAAGAGGAGGAGGAGATGTACATTTTTCTCAAGCAAAAGGAGTTTCTTCCCATAGCCACCACAACCAGAAGTGTGCTGAGTCTCACCTGAAACAAACAAGTCTTAAAGTTTCACTCAAGAGCCATGGTGTACTACCTAAGTATTGCTGCTGGTTATCAGGGCCCAAGGGCTCTTTAGTTAGCATGCAATGGGTCCTGCCAAAACTGGGTCCTACCCTTCAAGGCAGTAGGTTCTCTTCTGACCCAGGATATGTCTAGAAATATATTCCAAGGGGACTCAAAACTCTGACTGTTGCCCTATTCTACTATAGCTGGTATAGTATCGAAGATGCAGAACAAAGTCCTCTTTACTCTTCTATCTCCTCTCCTCAAGCAGAAGGAAAAAGTATCTTGGAGCTGTGAGCTGTGCACCCTGGGGTTGGGGGAGGGGTGGTGCAAGCACTTTCTTAGCCATCCTGGCTGGTGTCTCAGTAGGTTGCAAGCACCTCCAGTCCACTGACTCTGGGCTCAGTTCAGCCATAGGCATTGCCTAGGAGTTGCAGTCCTTGTGGTCTAGACTGCCCATCAGGTTTATGTAGGACCCCAGAGCACTTTAGCCCATGGTGAGAGGGTTGCTGGAACTAGCATTCCAACCACTCAGGACAATTCCCCTCTTGCTCCCGCCATTAGCAGGTGTCAGCTGAGTTCAGCCTAGTTTGGCTATGATACGACACCACTGAATTCAGTGCAATGTCTCATAGTGCTGTGCTTTCCCTCTCCCAAGCGTACAGATTCTCTGCACCAGGCAGCTGCTGCCAGGGAATGGGGGAGAGGCGACATCAGCAATGCAAGACTATCTCTCCTATCCTTCTGAGTGCTTCTTTCAGCAATATATAGTCAAAACCAGATTTGGGGAGAGCTCATCTGATTTTTGGTTCTTACTAGGGTGCTTCTTTTGTGTAGATAATTGTTAAATTGGTGGCCTTGTGGGGGAGGGAGAAGATTGGAGGAGGCTTCTATTCAGCCATCTTGGTCCACCTCCTCTTACACCACCTTAAGAAACAAGAACAAGACTGGGTGCAGTGGCTCTCGCCTGTAAACCCAGCACTTTGGGACGTGGATCACCTGAGATCAGGAGATCGAGACCATTCTTGAGTGGATCACCTGAGGTCAGGCATTTGAGACAAGCCTGGCCAACATGGTGAAACCCTCTCTCCACTAAAAATACAAAATTTAGCCAGATGTGGTGGCATGCACCTGTAGACCCAGTTACTTGGGAGGGTGAGACAGGAGAATTGCTTGAACCCGGGAGGTGGAGGTTGCAGCTAGCTGAGAGAGTGTCACTGCACTTCAGCCTGGATGACAGAGAGAGACTCCCTCTCAAGAAAAGAAAAAAAGAAACAACAACAAGCATTGGTGAAGATATGGAGAAATTGGAACCTTTATACATTGTTGGAGGAAATGTAAAATGGTGTAGCCCCTATGGAAACAATATGGCAGTTCTTAAAAAGTAAAAAATACAATTTCCAAATGACTCAGCAACTCTGCTCCTAAGGTATATACCAAGAAGCTTGAAAAAAATATATGTTCTCAGGCCGGGCGCGGTGGCTCAAGCCTGTAATCCCAGCACTTTGGGAGGCCGAGGCGGGTGGATCACGAGGTCAAGAGATCGAGACCATCCTGGTCAACATGGTGAAACCCCGTCTCTACTAAAAATACAAAAACATTAGCTGGGCATGGTGGCGCGTGCCTGTAATCCCAGCTACTCAGGAGGCTGAGGCAGGAGAATTGCCTGAACCCAGGAGGCAGAGGTTGCGGTGAGCCGAGATTGCGCCATTGCACTCCAGCCTGGGTAACAAGAGTGAAACTCCGTCTCAAAAAAAAAAAAGAAAAATATATGTTCCCAAAAATCTTGCACAATAATGTGCATAACAGCCGTATTCATAACATTCAGAAAGCAGAAACAACCCAAATGCCCATAAACTGAAGAATGGATAAATACAATGTAATATATACATACAATGAAATCGGTCATAAAAAACAATAAAGTATTAATATACCTACAATACAGATGGACCTTGAAAACATTATACTAATTTAAAGAAGCCAGACACAAAAGGCCACGTATTAAATGATTCCATTTACATGAACTATACAGAATAGGCAAATCTATAAAGATTCCAGGGGATGGGGTGTAGAGGAAACTGGGAACAACAGAGTTTCATTTTGGAGTAACAAAAATGTTCCCGAATTAAGAAAGTAATCCTTGTTGCACAACATCGTGACTATACTAAAAAAAAAAAAAAAAAAAAAATCCAACCATCTGAGGATTAGGAAAAAAATAATAATAATAATAAATAAATAAACAACACCTCTCCATTGTATACTTTGAAATGTTTAAAATTGTGAATTACATGTTGTGTGAATTTTTTCTTTTTTTTTGAGACGGAATCTTACTTTTGTCGCCCAAGCTGAAGCGAAGCAGGGTGATCTTGGCTTACTGCAACCTCTGCCTCCCCGGTTCAAGTGATTCTCCTGTCTCAGCCTCCTGAATACGCTGGGATTGTAGGCATAGGCCACCACACCCAGCTAATTTTTATTTTTATTTTTTAGTAGAGATGGATTTTTGCCACGTTGGCTAGGCTGGTCCCAAACTCCTAACCTCAGCCATCTGCCCAACTTGGCCTCCCAAAGTGCTGGGATTACAGGCGTGAGCCACCAGACCAAGCCTGTTGTGTGAATTTTATCTCAATAAAAAATTGTAATTTGGAGGTTAAAAAATAAAATAGGAGGCCGGGTGCAGTGGCTCACGCTTGCAATCCCAGTGCTTTGGGAGGCCAAGGTGGACCGATCACGAGGTCAGGAGATCAAGGCCATCCTGGCTATGGTGAAACCCCATCTCTACTAAAAATACAAAAAATTAGCCAGGCTGGTCGCACGCGCCTGTGGTCTCAGCTACTCGGGAGGCTAAGGCGGAGGAATCGCTTGAATGCAGAGGGCGGAGGTTGCAGTGACCTGAGATTGCTCCGCTGCACTCCAGCCTGGTGACAGAGCAAGACTCCATCTCAAAAAAATAAAATAAATTAAATAAAATAGGAAAAATAATGCCTAGCTTAATAGTGGAACATAAGAAATGCTAGATAAATAATATATTGAACAAGTAAATCAAACTTTAATGAAGTAAATTATTACCATGGGGTTGCTTTCCGTATTTAAAAGTTGCTGCATTTGATACTGCCAGAGAAATCCTGGATTTGACTTATACACGTGGCATTAAGTTACACATTTTGTTATGACAATAATGAAAAAAGGAAAGAACAAATGCTAGATATACTTTACATCAAGAAGTTCCTATTTTCAAGAAAGAAGGAAAGTTCACCTGTTGAAATTGTTTTTGTTCCTCCACATAGCTGACAACCTCAGAAATAAAAGTTCTACTGTCATTGTCACATATGTTCATGGTAATTACAGAAGGTATGTCTTTTTCCTTTTTTTTTTTTTTGAGGCAGAGTCTCACTCAATCACTCAGGCTAGAGTGCAGCGAGGCAATCTCAGCTCACTGCAACCTCAGACTTCCAGGTTCAAGCAATTCTGCCTCAGTCTCCAGAATAGGTGGGATAACAGCCACATGCCACTATGTGTTGCTAATTTTTGTTTTTGTTTTTGTTTAGCAGAGACAGGGGTTTTGTCATGTTGGCAAGGCTGGTCTCGACTCCTGAACTCAAGTGATCCACCCACCTTGGCCTTCCAAAGTGCTAGGATTACAGGTGTGAGCTACCACACCTGGCCGAAAGGTATTTTTTTTCTTGTTTCAGATTTCAAGACCCTTCTAAGTACACTCTGGGCTTAAGGTATATTTCTCTATTTAAAGAAAGCCAGGCCACGTGTGGTGGCTCATGCCTGTACTCCCAACACTTTGGGAGGCCGAGGTGGGCAGATCACCTAAGGTCAGGAGTTTGAGACCAGCCTGGCCAATATAGCAAAATCCTGTCCCTACAAAAAATACAAAAGTTATCCAGGTGTGGTGGCAGGTACCTGTAATCCAGCTGGCAGGCTGAAGCAAAGAAAAAAAGATAGTTCAAAAAAAGGGAAAGAATGTTGAAACAGAAAGAGAGAAAGAAAGGAAAGAAAGAAAAAGAAAGAAAGAAGAAAAGAGAGAAAAAGAAAGGAAGGAAGGAGAGAGAGAAAGGAAGAAGAAAGAGAAAGAAAGGAAGGAAGGAAGAAAGAAAAAGGAAGGAAAAGAAAAGAAGGAAGGAAGGTCAAAAAGAAAGTTCAAAAGAAAGAAAGTTTACGACTAGATGCGGTGTCTCACGCTTGTTATCCCAGCACTTAGGGAGTCCAAGTCGGGTGGATCACGATGTAAAGAGATCAAGACCATCCTGGCTAATATGGTGAAACCAGGTCTCTACTAAAAAATACAAAAATTAGCAGGGCGTGGTGGCACATGCCCAGCTGCTTGGGAGGCTGAGGCAGAAGAATCGCTGGAACCTGGGAGGCGAAGGTTGCAGCGAGCCAAGATAGCTCCACTGCACTCCAGCCTGATGACAAAGCAAGATTCCATCTCAAAAAGAAGAAAAGAAAAGGAAGTTCAAAATAAAGACAGAAAGAATGTTCGAAAGAAAGAAAGAGGCCAGGCACAGTGGCTCATGCCTGTAATCCTAGCATTTTGAGAGGCCAAGGAGGGTGGATTGCTTGAGCTCAAAAATTCGAGACCAGCCTGGGCAACATGGTGCAACTGTCTCTACTAAACTACATAAAATCAGCTGGGCATGGCAGCATGCGCCTGTAAGCCCAGCTACTCGGGAGGCTGAGACAGGAGAAGGCTTGAACCTGGGAGGCAGAGATTGCAGTGAGCCAAGATCACATCGCTGAGCCGAGATCACACCACTGCCCTCCAGCCTAGGTGACAGAGGGAGGCTCCATCTCAAAAAAAACCGTGTTCAAAATAACATTCAAAAGAAAAAAATAAAGCTATGTTCAAAATAAGAGTATCATATTGCTAATTAGTTATGCTGATAATAACTTTAAGTATATAAGATTAAATTTTATCCTGAGCATATTTTATGACTGCCTTTCTATTCTATGCTGCCTAGGGAGACTAGATATACCAAGACCACTGCTTCTCTGAGCTGTGCTACATTTAATTTATTTATTCAGAGCTAGGGTCTCTGCCTGTCACCCAGGCTGGAGTGCAGTGGAATAATGACAGCTCAAGCGAGCCCAAGTAGCTTCTACTACAGGCACACACCATCATGTATAGCTAATTCTTTTTTATATTTTTTGGAGATGGATCCTGCTATATTGCCCATGCTGGTCTGAAACTCCTGGCCTCCAGCAAACCCCCTGCCTCAGCCTCCCAAGTAGCTGATATTACAGGTGTGAGCCACTGTACCCTGTCTCATGGTAAATTAAATGTCTGTTCAGAGGACCTGAACAACTGCACTTCTGGTGTGAGACAAGAAGGACATCTTCTGAGATTTTTAAAAAATTTAAACATGTGCTTTGTATGGCATGCCTGGGAACTTTGAATTCAGGTAGGTAATTCCCTTCCTTGTTAGATGCCTTCCTCTACCATAAGCCACTTGCAAGCTAGATTCCCAAAAAAGCCAATGGTGTAATTTAGTCCAAATATGAAGGTTTGACACTCAGAGGCTCCAAGGTCCAAGGGCAGAAGAAGATGGTTGTCCTAGCTCAAGGAGTGAAAGATCAAATTTGTCTTTCCTGTGCCTTTTTGTTCCTTTTGGGACCTCAGCACGTTGGATGAGGCCCACCCACATTGGTGAGAGAAATGTTCTTCTTTTTTTTTTTTTTTTTTTTTTTTTGGGAAAGTTTCGCTCTTATTACCCAGGATGGAGTGCAATGGCGCAATCTCGGCTCACCGCAACCTCTGCCTCCTGGGTTCAGGCAATTCTCCTGCCTCAGCCTCCTGAGTAGCTGGGATTACAGGCACGCGCCACCATGCCCAGCTAATTTTTTTTGTAGCTTCAGTAGAGACGGGGTTTCACCGTGTTGACTAGGATGGTCTCGATCTCTTGACCTTGTGATCCACCCGCCTCGGCCTCCCACGCCTGCTGGGATTACAGGCGTGAGCCACTGCGCCCGGCCGGAGAAATGTTCTTTACTCTGTTTACTAATTCAAATGCTGGTCTCTTCTGGAAACATTCTCACAGACACACTCACAAAAAATGTTGTTGCTGAGACAGGGTCTCTTGCTCTGTCTCCCATGCTGGAGTGCAATGGCACAATCTCGGCTCACTGCTGCTTTGACCTCCTGGGATCAAGCAATTCTCCTACCTCAGCCTCCTGAGTACCTGGGACTACAGGCATGTGCCACTATGCCCCGCTATTAATAATTCTTTTTTTTTGTATTTTTTGTAGAGACAAGGTTTCACCATGTTGCCAAGGCTAGTCTTGAACTCCTGAGCTCAAGCAATCCACCTGCCTCAGCATCCCAAAGTGCTGGGATTATAGGCATGAGCCACCATGCCGGGCCATCAACCCAGTCAAGCTGACACATAAAATAAACCATCACAATACGGGTCAAATCATTTTGCATTCTCTCCTGCAACATAGGAAGTTGCCTCTTTTTCCACAATCTCACTAAAAAAGTATATCATTTAACATTCGCATTTTTGCCAATCTGACAAGTGATAAACAAGATTTCTTTGTATTTATCATTGACCAAAAACTCTTTCTCTCAAAAAAGAAAAGGACATAATTTGAAAATATAGTACAGCTCTCTGAACTGAATACATTTTGATTTATGCAAATGTCACTACATATTCACATTTTTTTCATTTTTTTCTAGCCTGGTGAAGACTTGTTCACAGATCAGCATCAGTCTGAAGAACATAGAAATCATTGCTCTGGCCAGTGCTTCTCAGCCACACAGAAAAAAATAATAATATTTGTAAGCACTCTGGGGTCGAAGGGTGAGGATGCTCATCACTGAAGACAGCAGTCTGACCACCCCAAGACTCTGCCTCGCCACCCCAAAGAGAAGACCTTTTATACTTCCACACATCTGGAATCCATACCTGTTGCAAAGCTCTCTATTAGAAAACCAACCCAGTCTATGATACATGGATTCTTGTTAGTGTCCATCTCAGAAGTGTGCCTTTTCCTTACGTTGAGTTAGGACTACATCCTCCTCTGGGGACTGTAGCCTTTTGTTCTCTAACTGCAGTAATGCTGAAAGAACTTAAGAGGACAAAGACCAAACTGTTTTCAAGCCCCATGAAGCATTTCAAAAGTTCTGGTCACATCTAAATTTTTCCTTTTTTTTTTTTTTTTTGAGATGGAGTCTCGCTGTGTTACCCAGGCTGGAGTGTAGTGGTGCAATCTCGGCTCACTGCAACCTCTGCCTCTCGGGTTCAAGTAATTCTCCTGCCTCAGCCTCCCAAGTAGCTGGGATTATAGGTACCTGACACCATGCCTGGCTAATTTTTTTGTATTTTTAGTAGAGATGTGGTTTCACCATGTTGGCCAGGCTGGTTTTGACCTCCTAACCTCAAATGATCCGCCCGTCTTGGCCTCCCAAAGTTCTGGTATTACAGGTGTGAGCCAACACGTCCGGATCACATCTAATTTTTTTTTAATTATAAATTATATGCTATCTATAATATCAATATTTTTATTTGCCCAATAAAATAAGGCCTGTGCACTATGCTGCCTATCTGATTTTAGTTGTGACTATGTGTTTTGCTTTGGCCAATGAAATGTGAGAAGTTACTTGTGTCACTTTCATGCTGAATCTCTTTTCCTTTGTTATGGCAACCAGTGTTTTTCCAGTTAGCTGCTCCATCAACCTGGGTCTTGGAGTAGGAACCACTGTATTGCAGCAACCAACTCGCCATGGACAAGCAGCCAGAGTGAGAAATAAACCGAGGTTGTTTCAAGCTACTGAAACTTGGGAGTTGCTTGTTAGTGTAACATAACCTAGCCTATTTGACTAATAAAGCAAAGAGTCTTTAATTTGGCTATATGTTATGGAGACCCCAGGTTTTGATGCAATTGAAGACATTGGAAAAGTATTATCTTTGAAATAGGACAGAGGTACCAAATGATTACTCTGTACTGAGAGAAAAACATGTATGGTCTGTGGAATTAGTATCAGCTTACAGGGCAATTAAGTTGTTAACTATTCATGGAATCATAGGTGTTCAGAGCTTGAGGGATCTTGGAGATAACCAAGCATAATACTCTATTCAACATATAGCTCCCCTATACACCATAGCCAGAGGGTGGTCTTCTAGGGTCTTATTGGAAACCCTCATGGATAGACAGCTTATGCCACAAGAGGCAGTGCGCTCCATTTCCTGGCAACTCTGTTTAAATATGCTTTTTTGTGTAGCAAGTTGACTTATTTCTTCCTCTTATTGCAATGTATTGGTTATGGGAGCAAACTTAACCCTTCATGCTATAAAGCCCTAATATGCCACCTTCTCATTGTACACTATTCCTCAATGTCATTCAGACCACTGTCTTTTCCAGTCATTGACCTGGGGTCCACCTGTAAGTCTGGTAGACCATTCTTCAGTCGAATAAAAAAGACTCTTCCAGCCAGGCGCAGTGGCTCATGCCTGTAATCCCAGCACTTTGGGAGGCCGAGGCAGGCGGATCACCTGAGGACCGGAGTTCGAGACCAACCTGATAAACATGGAGAAACCCCTTTTCTACTAAAAATACAAAAAGTAGACAGGTGTGGTGGTGTGCACCTGTAATCTCAGCTACTTGGAAGACTGAGGCAGGAGAATCGCTTGAACCTGGGAGACGGAGGTCACAGTGGGCTGAGATCCCACCATTCCACTGCAGCCTGGGCAATAAGAGTGAAACTTTGTCTCAAAAAAAAAACAAGACTTTGCATTTGGCATGCACTGTTCTCTACTCCCCACCCTTGTCCTGCCCCCAACTCCACCACCTTCCAAACTGGTTGCTGATAAAATGGAAGCCCTAGCACAGTAAAGCAAACCCATAAAAGACACCTTTGACAGTTGTCTAAGAAATCAAAGCCGGCCGAGCGTAGTGGCTCACGCCTGTAATCCAAGCACTTTGGAGGCCAAGGCAGGCGGATCACCTGAAGTCGGGAGTTCAAGACCAGCCTGACCAACATGCTGAAAGCCTGTCTTTAAAAAAAAAAATTTTTTTTAATAAAAAAATAAAATAAAAAGAAATCAAAGCCACATCAAGAAGAATGGCTAGGGCCGGGCGTGGTGGCGCACGCCTGTAACCCCAGCACTTTGGGAGGCCGAGGCGGGTGGATCATGAGGTCAAGACATCGAGACCATCCTGATCAACATGGTGAAACCCCGTCTCTAATAAAAATACAAAAAAATTAGCTGGGCGTGGTGGCGTGTGCCTGTAATCCCAGCTACTCAGGAGGCTGAGGCAGGAGAATTGCCTGAACCCAGGAGGCGGAGGCTGCGGTGAGCCGAGATCGCGCCATTGCACTCCAGCCTGGGTAACAAGAGCGAAACTCCGTCTCAAAAAAAAAAAAAAAAAGAAGAAGAATGGCTAATAGTTAGGTATGGAAATGTAATAATAATAAAAAAAAGACAATTCTCTGAATATTCCCTTCAGGGAGAAGTATTGGAACAATGGGTTTATTGTATAATTTCAGCCGAATTAGTTTTAGGACCAAGGCAGTCTGAAACCAGAAAAGAGAAACCAGATGCGGTGAATTCCAGGAAATATCAACATGTGTGTACTTCTTAGAGGGAAATTTCCAGGGATTTCTTGGAACATTTTGTAACTTCTGTGCTTACATATGTTTAGCGTATGTAAGGCAAAAGCTTACCCCAAAGGTATTTAGAAATTAACACAGTGAGGCCGGGCGCGGTGGCTCAAGCCTGTAATCCCAGCACTTTGGGAGGCCGAGGCGGGTGGATCACGAGGTCAAGAGATCGAGACCATCCTGGTCAACATGGTGAAACCCTGTCTCTACTAAAAATACAAAAAATTAGCTGGGCATGGTGGTGTGTGCCTGTAATCCCAGCTACTCAGGAGGCTGAGGCAGGAGAATTGCCTGAACCCAGGAGGCAGAGGTTGCGGTGAGCCGAGATCACGCCATTGCACTCCAGCCTGGGTAACATGAGTGAAACTCCGTCTCAAAAAAAAAAAAAAAAAAGAAATTAACACAGTGAGTATTTTCTTTTTCTTAAGAAAAATGTGTCCTATTTTCTCCTGATTTATAAAAATACTGCATTATCATAAAAAGTTTAGAAAACGCCGGGCGCTGTGGCTCACGCCTGTAATCCCAGCACTTTGGGAGGCTGAGGTGGGCGGATCACCTGAGGTCAGGAGTTCGAGACCAGCCTGACCAATATGGTGAAACCCTGTCTTAAAATATATATATAAAAAAGAAAAAGAAAAAATAAAATAAAATAAATAGCAAATATATTTTTTAAAAAAGTTTAGAAAACACAGAAAATTATACAAATGTAGAAACTAAATCAGTCAAATACTCTTATAATAAATTCTTTGTATTATTCAATAGATAACGTTAATCTATTAACGTTAATCATTAATATACCTATTAATGATCACATTTGATGTAAAAAAAATTATGGAGTCAGGTACAGTGGCATTAACCTACAGTACCAACTATTCAGGAGGCAGAGACAGTAAGGTTGCTTGAACCCAGGAACTCAATGCTGTAATGCACTATGATCATACCTATGAGTAGCCACTACACTCCAGCCTGGGCACATTGTAAGACCCCATTTCTAAAAATAAAAAATTTTTAAACTAGGTTGAAAATTACTTTGGTTGTGTTCTTAAATTTTGTTGAATACAATTTAAGATTCTTAGAAATTTAGCTCTCTTCCTCCTCCTAGAATTATATGTTAATTTCTTGATCTTACCACGAGGAAATCAAGAATCATAAACTCCATGACTGTTTCATAGCTGATCAAAATGTCAAAAAGGATTTCTAGCTAGGCTTTTTTCAGTGGCCCATAGAAAATATTTACAGTCATTTCAAACTCAACATGTTTAAAAACTGAGTTTTTCTTCCAATAAATTTGAGGTTGTTCCCAGTCATGCCATTCTTTTTGGAAAAGACAGGTAATCCTATTTTTCTGGCCCACCAGACTTACAACATCAATGCCCCGTCTCTCTTCTTATCAACATATTCAAGGGCCTGGTGTAGAGGCTTATACCTGTAATACCAGCACTTTGGGAAGCCAAGGCAGGAGGATCGCTTGAAGCCAGGAGTTGGAGACCAGCCCGGGCAACATAGCAAGATCCCATCTCTACAAAAAATTAAAAATTAGCAGGAAATGATGGTGTGCACCTGTAGTCCCAGCAACTTGAGAGACTCAGGCAGAAGGATAACTTGAGCTCAGGAGTTGGAGGTACTGGTAAGCTATGATCGTGCCATTGTACTCCAGCCTGGGTGACAGAACAAGACCTTGTCTCTAAATAAATAAATAGATAAACAAATAAGTCATATTAAAGAAGATAGCAATTCTTTTTGGGCAGGTGGTGACAGAGTCTCACTGGAGACTACACTTACAGGCTGGAGTGTAATGGTGTGATCTCACTGCAACTTCTGTCTCCCAGGTTCAAGTTATTCTCTTGCTTCAGCCTCCTGAGTAGTTGGGGCTACAGGTATGTGCCACCATGCCTGACTAATTTTTGTATTTTTAGTGGAGATGGGGTTTCACCATGTTGGCCAGGCTGATCTCAAACTCCTGACCTCAAGTGATCTACCTGCCTCAGCCTCCCAAAGTGCTAGGATTACAGGCGTGAGCCACCCCACCAAGCCAAAGAAGATAGCAATTCTGTTGATTCTTTCTTTAAACTTTCTATAGGATTTGAGCCCTCCCTTTGAAATTTCATGCCACAGCCTTAGGCCTTATCAACTGGGAAGCTATTCATAAAGTAGAACAAGAATTAATCTCCATCCAGCTGCCTTCATTATTCTTCCAAAAGCATGCGTATATTTTCAATCCTTTTGTTCTTTACAATATGTGTTAGCGCCAAACTGCTTTCTGACTCAAATCAAAACTCTTTGGCCTAATGCCATTCACCCAAAACCCACTGATTTAACTACTCTGTGCCAGGCACTGTGCTGGGCAGGAAGGATACAAGGGTGACCTTGACAGGCAAGATTCTCCACCTCATGGTGCTATACATCTAGTGGGGGAGACAGACAAAAAAAAATGAGCAACAACAAGAACAACAAAATAAATGTTTAACTTGTGGCAAGTGCTCTGAAGGACATCAACAGAGCGCTGTGCCCAAGAATCACAGAGACAGTCTATCTTCTCTGGCTGCTGCATGAGGTGCAGATTGGAGAGGGTTGAAAGAGGATGTGGGGAGAACAATAAACAGAGCGCTACCATTGTCTGTGTCTGAGCAGCAGATGACAGTGGCCTGGACCATGGTGATGGCAATGGGGAAGGGACATGGTCATGTTAGATGTAGTTAAGAAGTAGAGATGATAGGACTAGCTCATGGGTCTGAAACAAGAGGGTGGTAAGGGAAAGAGCTGAATCGAAGACCATGTCCAGCTTTCTGGTTTGAACAATTGGATAGATGGCGGTACTAATTACTGAGATGAGAAATACAATAGAAGAGAGGATTTGGCAATTACAATCAAGGGCTGTGCAGGGCACAGTGTCTCACGCCTATAATCCCAACACTTTGGGAGGCTGAGGTGGGCAGATCACCTGAGGTCAGGAGTTCGAGATCAGCCTGGCAAACACTGTAAAACCACATCTCTACTAAAAATACAAAAATTAGCCAGGTGTGGTGGTGCACACATGTAGATCCAGCAACTTGGAAGGCTGAGGCAGGAGAATCGCTTAAATCCGGACCTCAGTGATTCTCCTGCCTCAGCAAGAGGCAGAGATTGGAGGCGGAGGTTGCAGTGAGCCAAGATTGTACCACTGCACTCTAGCCTGAGCAACAGAGTGAGACTCCATCTCAAAAAATTAAAAAAATCAAATCAAGGGCTCCATTTTTGGATATAACCAAGCATATAAGGAACAGAACCAGCCCTGGCATCACAGCAATAGCAGCAGCCACTAGAAGCATGCTCCATGTGGTCCCTCCCTTTGAGCCCAGCTCTTCCAGAAAGAACCCAACCCTCTGAGCAGCCAGTGGTTGATCCCCATCCCAGCTGGGGACCCCATTTATAGCAACTTTGACCTGGGCCTATTTAATTTGTCTTCTGCCACCTTACAGGAGGTTCCAACCCTCCAGAGCAGAAAAAGGTATGACCAAAATACCTCCCAAGATGATTGAGCAGGAGGGACAGAGAGAAGGGAGTTTCTCCTGAAGACCCCCTGGCTTATCAGGGCCACCCCCTCTAGTGACTCCCTGTGGAAGAGAAAGAGGGGAGCCCCCATCTCCCATGGTTCTAAGGGTGGGATTCCTTCTAAGAAGTCCCTTGGAAGCAATTTCATCCAAAAGGAATCATTGCCATACCCATCTCCACCCAATGCTCTGTTGAACAGGAAGAGGTGGGTCTGCCTCAGATCTGGAGGAGTCGCTCTTTCTGCTGGGAGCAGAGAGGCAAAGTTAGCCCCTCCCTTGTCCACAGCCACCTTGAGGCTGAGTCCTGGCACACTGTCCCATCTAGTGTTGTTGGTCAGGGCCTGCCAATGGGAATAGGGCCTCTGGCTAGATGGCTTCCCTTCCACCTCGCCAGGTGGCCCTCACTGGACAAGCTGAAGCAGATCTGCCTCCCTGACTGTGATGTGTTTTGTGGCCCCTAGAACCTGTCCCAGGCTGGCCATTCTCACCTCAGCCACCATGGTGAGGCTCTCAACTTCCTAGACAGAGAGATTACTCTCTGTCCTGCTGCCATTATCACTCAGGCTGCCCAGATCATGCAAAATTCATTCTTTGAGGCCAAGGGCTCAGTCCAGCCAGAGAATATCAGAGCTGTCTGCAGCTAGGAGAGACAGCTCAGCTCCGCTGCTTACAGAGACAGCTGCCTTAGAGAGGCGAGAGCAGCCCTTTCTCTTGGGTTGGGACAGGGGACATTGGACAAAGACAGGAACATCTACCACCTGAGGCACTCCGACTTTGTACTTTCCACCCTAGCCACTGACACCATTCAGAGGTAGCTGTGGGCGGAAACTTCATCAGGAATACAACCAAACTGCTTATAGGAGGTACCTGGGAGAATTCTCTTGACTGCTACTGTGACCGGGACCAGGCCACCAAACCCCAACACCACTCTTGTTGCAACCACACTTTCAACTCCACCCAAGATGAACCCTTAGGTCTTTGGACTCCTTACCTCAGTCATCACTGGGACAGCTTGCTTCTTGACCTCCTCTGAGTCACCCCCTCCTCACAGGCCAATTCTGTGAATATCAAAGAGTTATTGCCAAGTGTAAAATGGTTCCTGAGATGATCTGGGACTTGACTACCACTGCTTGACCAGCGCTTTCCAGAGCAGGTCTGCTGTACTGAGAAGGAGAATCAGCCTTCATCAGTGACCTGTGCGTCCCTAACAAGACTCTGGCAAGATCGTGCTCCCTGCTGTGATCAGAAACCTGAGTATATCAGTCAGGGTCCTCCAGAAAAAGAGCCAACAGGGTGTGTGTGTGAGATTATAATACACAGGTTTCTTATTATTTGTATAGTAATTATGTATATAATATATATGATGTATCATAAGAAATTGGCTCATGCAATTATGGAGGCTGGCAAGTCTCAATATCTGGAGGCTGAGTTAGCAAGCTGGAGATCCAGAAGAGCAAATGGTTTAATTCTAATCTGAGTCCTAAGGCCTGACAACCAGGAGAGCTGATGTGTGTGGTGCCTGATCGAAGGCTGGCAGGCTCACTTACCAGGAAGAACAAATGCTTCAGTTTGAGTCAAAGGCAGGAAAAAGCTAATGTTCTAGTTTGAAGGCACACAGAAAAAGGAATCCCCTCACTTGGAAGAAGGTCAGCCTTTGGTTCTATTCATGCCTTCAACTGATTGGATGAGATCCACCCATGTTAGAATGAGCAATCTATTTTATTCAGTCTAGCAATGTAAATGTTAATCTAATACAAAAACACCCTCTCCAAAACATTCAGGATAATATTTGTCCAAATATCTGGGCATCCCATGGCCCAGTCAAGGTGA
The DNA here is from genome assembly GCF_009761245.1 of Sapajus apella. Taxonomy (NCBI): domain Eukaryota; kingdom Metazoa; phylum Chordata; class Mammalia; order Primates; family Cebidae; genus Sapajus; species Sapajus apella. Next base: position 21,028,231 of record NW_022436964.1, on the reverse strand, counting down.
CACATAAAATTAACCATCATACCTGAGGAGGCAGACAAACTACCTCAACACCCTCTAACTGAGATGCGAGTATATTAAGGCCCAAGAGGGAAGAGTATTAGGCCCACCGCAGAACCGCAGAGGGATTAGATAGTGGGCAATGCCCTACGCCAACCACTCCAATAACTCACTCTCTCTAGTTTTGATATGTTAACTTGAGAAAACTATGAGTCCTCCAAATGTCACTGTTAAGTAGGCAGTAAAATGTTGGAGCTAGGAAAGAGAAAGTTTGGGGACACATATTTGGGAATCAGTACAGAACATTAAACCAAAGGGTAGTAGGGCCAGGTATGGTGACTCGCACCTGTAATCCTAGTACTTTGGGAGGCCAAGACCGGAGGACTGCTTGAGCCCAGGAGTTCAAGACCAACCTGAGCAAGATGGGGAAACCCGGTCTCTATAAATTAATCAGTTAATTAATTAAACAAATGACCAGAGCCAGTTCTCTTGATTAAAAAAAAAAAAATCAAACCAGTAAATGTAATATAAAAAGATAAAAATAATTTTTTAAAACCAACAGGTAAAGATTATAGAGACAAAAGAGAAGAGGGTCCAGAATGGATCCCTGAAGAACTAAACCATCTGAGATTGAATAGGAGAAGATGGATATAGACAGGTGAAGAAAACTGAACAGTGCCGGAGTAAAGGGAGGAAAACCAGGAGAATATGGGGTCACCAAAGACAGGAAGAGAGTACGCAGAAAATGATTGTACCAAATGCCACCGTGAGGCCGAGTAAAGAGGAGGACATAGAAAAGCTCACGAGATTTGACCATTTTTATTTTATTTTATTTATTTACTACTGATCAGAAAGCAAGACCATTTTCATTTCAAACCTCTACAATTTGGTTCCATTTCCCCTAAATTTCCTGATCTCTTGTTGAATTCTAGCTGGGGTCACACATCCCAGTTTGCTGAGGGCAGTTTTCCAAATAGTCATGTTGTGCTCATGTCAAAATATAATTTTTAAATGCAGTTTTTTTTTTTTTCTCTTTACATACTTTTTGTTTTTCCTTAAGAGGTCACACTGCAGACCAAATGTAATTATTAACAGTGCTCTCTTTCATTCTCAAAAGTACATGCATTTGCATGATAAATTACATGGCTACCCTCTTTCTAACACAAACCTTTTGTGCCAGGTGAGCAGGGGTAACTTTCCTCCCAATTCCTGCCATTTTTCTTCCAATCTTGGGGCTTCTGCCCAGGGTGCTCCCCCCATACCGGAAATGCTTCTGCTCTGCCCAGGGTGCTCCTCCCACACCAGAAATGCTTCTGCTCCTTTCTGGCAAACTCAAATCTCACCTCTCCATGCTACTTTGATGCCCATCCCACCAATGGCCTACTCTTCTCTCTATTTTTTTAACAGTATATTTTTATTCCAAACAACATCTGATTTATAGAAAATTTGAAACCATAGAACAAAAAACTGTTTTCTCCTCATCTCTGAGATTAAGTTGCCAACATGGTGTCCATGGCCCCCAAATACTTCAGCATTTTCTAATAAACAAGGACACTCTTCCTACCAAAATCAGGAAAGTAGCACTGATGCATTGTTACCGTATAATTCTGACACGCATTCAAGTTTCACCAACTGTCCCAGAAGTGTCTTTATAGCAACTGAGTGCAGTTCAGAATCATGTGTTGCATTTATTTGTCACAGCTCTTTTAGTCTCCTTCAACTGAGAAAAGTTCCTGTTTTTTTCGTGACTCTTGTGACTTTTTTGACTCTTTTGCAGTTACAGACTAATTGTTTTACAAAATGTCTCTCAACTTGGGTCTGTCCATGTTTTCTAATGATTATATTCAGGTTATGTATCTTTGACAGAAATACAAAAGAAGTCATGTGTTCTTCTCATTGGATCCACACTTCAATATGTCCTATTACTAATGATGTTAACTTTGATCATTTCATTAAGGTCACATCTACTGTGCTTCCTGGCTGTGAAGTTATTCTTTTTCCTATTGTAACAAATAAATGTTTTCTAGGGAAGAACTTAAAATGTGTAAATTTCCATTCCTCTTTAAAATTAATCTTTTTATCACTTTACATCAATAGGGACTATGAATTACAAAGTATTTAATGGGTATATTAGTATCAATGGGTTATATTACCATCATTATTAAGTTTGATGCTCAGATTGTCTCAGATTTGGCCAGCAGGACATTTCAGGCTGGTTACAGTGTCCTTCTTTGGGTACTTTCTTACTTTCTGGCACCAGAAGCTATCCCAGACCCATCTTTTCCTTTTCCTTTATTAACCCCTAGAATCAACCATTTCTCTTAAGGGATCTTGGTTCCTGTAAGTGAAGAATGATATTTAGAAACCGGGATTGAAACCAGGCACGGTGGCTCACACCTGACATCGCAGCATTTTGAGAGGCCAAGACAGGTGGAATGCCTAAAGTCAGGAGTTCGAGACCAGCCTGGCTAACATGGCAAAACCCCATCTCTACTAAAAATACAAAACTTAGCCAGACATGGTGGCAGGTGCTTGTAATCCCAGCTACTTGGGAGGCTGAGGCAGGAGAATTGCTTGAACCAGGGAGGTGGAGGTTGCAGTGAGCCAACATCATGCCATTGCACTCCAGCCTGGGTGATAGAGTGAGACTCCATCTCAAGAAAAAGAAAAAAGAAAAAGAAAAAGAAAAACCCACACAAAAAACCCACAAAAACAGAAACCAGGATTGAGACCAAGCACAGTGGCTTATGCCTATAATCCCAGCACTTTGGGAGGCTGAGGTGGGAGGATTGCTTGAGGCCACGAGTTCAAGACCACCTTGGCCAACATAGCAAGACCCCACCTCTATTTTTAAAAAATAAATAGAAACCAGTATTGGTCATCATCAATCTCAGGCCCTCTTGGGACACTATCAGGAAGTATGTACACACATACACACAATCATACATATGTACACTTATGTTTCTCCACATATGTAATAAAATATGGATCGTATTTGTTTATTGAAAACCATGACTTCATACCAATACTTCATTCCAACCCAACACAGGTTTCATTCTAGTTTTCTGTCTGTCCATAATTTATTTTTTTGAGATGGGGTCTTGCTCAGTTACCCAGGCTGTAGTATGGCCTCAATCTGGGCTCAAGTGATCCTCACACTTCAGCCTCCTTTCTTGAGCTGGCATACAGGTGCATGCCATCACGTCCAGCTAATCCTGTGTTTTTCAATTTCTGTAGAGACGGGATCTCCCTATGTTGCCCAGGCTGGTGTCAAACTCCTGGCCTCAAGCAATCCTTCCACCTCAGTCTCTTAAAGTAGTGGGATTACAGGCATGATTTGTAAACTGTCTTCTCTAACAGCTAGAAGCTGTGCTTTCATTATCCTTAATATTATGCATTTACATACACGGCCTTGGCAATACCTTTCTCTCCCCACTGGGACTCCAACATCCCGTGGCAGATTGCCTCTGCCAGGCCACCCCTTACCGTAACTTGAGCTCTGACAGCCTGGCCTACCCCTGAATGTGATCGTGGTCAGGTTCTGACCACCACAGCTCACCTCCACCCCACTTATAGCTGCCTGCCTTGCTTGACCCCGCACCTGATGATTTTTGCATTTGATTTTTCAAGAAAGGAAAAGAGGAACTGTAGCTTCTTTCTTATTAGTTTTAAGCACTTCCATTTCATTTATGCTTGGACATTCAGAACTTAATAGTTATTTCCTCCATGCACTGTTCTTAAATTGTGTGACGCCTTTAAAGAGCGCCTCTTCAGTGACACTGGGTCTAGGCGGAGAGTAGCGGTCAGGTCTCCTCCCCCTTCTTCCTCTCCACCACACTGCTCTGTTTGCCCAGAGCTGGGAAAGCTGCAAACCCTCCCCCTGCCTCCCTCCTCGAAGGTCTCTGGCTGAAAGCTCTCGTCTGTCGGGAGGAAACCCGCTAAGCCTCCAGCTCTGGCCTGGCCTGATTGTCTGCCCAGAGGCCAGGCCAGCTCTATCAGTTCTGTGCACAGGGAAGCCCTCGCGCAGAGCGGGAGGCAGGTGGGGGAGGAGCTGTCGGTGGGGCCCCAGGCTTTTGCTGGGCCTACTTCCCACATCTCAGGAGAATAAAGTACTCAGCCCAGAAGAAAGATTCGGGCTTTCAGACTTTGGTTCGGGAGAGAAACGGCATTCAAAGGATACTCACGTAGGCATCTGACAACACGTAAAGGAAACTGGATGACTAACAGAAATTACAGGATGGCTCCACCCTCTCGCTGAAATGACACATTGATTTGAATGCTTGGGTAATTCACAACAGGCGGTGCTGGCAGGGAGCAGCTTTCCCTCATGAGGATGGAAATAAGGGTAATTGCTAATTTCCTTCCCCTCTCCTTCATTACCTGCCCAGCAACCCGCTGCCACCAGCCTCCTTTGACGGCTTTTCTTGTCTAAGACTTCATGCCTTCAGAAATCAATTTCCTCCGCTTTGTCCTGGGCTAGATGGAAAAAAAAAAAAATCAATGTATTCATACAAGTAGAACAATGCAGACAAACTGAGTAAGAAAACATAAATTCAATTACGCAGTATTTGAGGCTTGAATTCCAGTAAATCAACCAAACTTCTTGTCTTCTCCCTTCAGGTGAAAGCATTTGTATTGACACAGCGCCGCCTGCTGGCAACTGGGATCTCAACAGGAAATACTCGCCTTCTAGTCCAAGTTATGCTGCTCATTTCATAGGTTTTAATTTTTATTTTTAAATTTCAGTTCTCTTTCAAGCTCTAGACTCTTTCATTCAGAATCCATTCTCTGTGTACTTATGGTAGATGCTGAAGATCTAAGAAAATATGACTACTTCATGTCTAGTGCAGTGGCTCTTAAACTTGACCTCTCTCAGTCACCCAGGCTGGGGTGCAGTGGTGCAATCTTGGTTCACTGAAGCCTCGACCTCGTGGGCTCAGGTAATTCTCCTGCCTCAGCCTTCTGGGTAGCTGGGACCACAGGCGTGAGCCACCATGCCTGGCTAATGTTGGTTTTTTGTTGTCGTTGTTTTGTGGAGACAGGGTTTCATCATGTTGCCCATGCTGGTATTGAACCCCTGGGCTCAAGCAATCTGCCTGCATTGGCCTCTCAAAGTGCTGGAATTGCAGGTATGAGCCATCACCCCGGCTGAGAAATTTTTAAAATGCAGACTCCTAGGCTCTGCCCGGCAAAGATTCGGAGTTGGTGGGTCTGGGGTGTGTCCCAGGAGCTTGTGTTTAAACTCTCCAAGTGATTCTGAAACAAGAAGTCCACAAATCACATGTTGAGAAAAACTAAAGATGGAGAAGCAGACTGGAATTTGTTATTGCAATGTAATCTAGCAAATGCCACAAAGTATGAACAGAGTCTGCTAGGGACACAGAGAAAGGATGTCTAATCAGACTAAGGAAAGAATAGACAAGGCTTCCCAGAAGGTAACAGACTCTTGATGAATAAAAGTTGGTGAGATGAAGGGGAGCAGGGGAGCACTGCTGCCCTGTCAGCAGTGTGGGAGGCTGGAAGGAAGGAGAATGTGGCAGACTGTCAGAAAATGAAGGGCTTGGGGCCAGGCACTTTGGGAGGTCAAGGCAGGCGGATTACCTTGAGATCAGGAGTTTCGAGGCCAGCCTGGCTAACATGGCAAAACCCCGTCTCTATTAAAAATACAAAAATTATCCAAGCGTGGTGGTGGGCGCCTGTAATCCCAGCTGCTTGGGAGGCTGAGGCAGGAGAATCACTTGAACTCAGGAGGCAGAGGTTGCAGTGAGCTGATATTGTGCCACTACACTCCAGCCTGGGAGACAGAGCAAGACTCTGTATTAAAAAAAAAAAAAAAAAAAAAAAAAAAAAAAAATGAAGCCCCTGGAATACCAAGCTATCTTTCTCCCCAAAGAGCCAGGGAATGCAGAAACTTTTAAGCAGGAGAATGACTTGAGCAGATCTGCATTTTAGGAACACCCCGCTTGGCAGCAATGCTGAGCGTGCAGGACTTGCGGCTTGGGTGATCAGATGTCATTTTCTAAGAACACACGGAGGGACAGGATTGGGGGCAGGAGGTCAAGGAAGAGTAAAAGAAACACAAAAGGGAGGCCAGGCGTGGTGGCTCACCCGTAATCCCTGCTACTCAGGAGGCTGAGGCAGGAGAATCACGAACCCAGAAGACAGAGGTTTCAGTAAGCAGAGATCGCGCCACTGCACTCCAAGCCTGGGCGACAGAGTGAGACTCTGTCTCAAAAGAAGTAAAAACAAGAAAGAGACACAAAAGGGAAAGAGGAGGCTGGTATGGTGGCTCGTGCCACAGGCAAATTTCAAGAGATCCATGGAGACTGTAGTTAGCAACAATGTATTGTATACTAGAAAATTGCTTGGAGAGTAGATTTTTTTTTTTTTTTTTTTTGAGACGGAGTTTCACTCATGTTACCCAGGCTGGAGTGCAATGGCGCCATCTTGGCTTACCGCAACCTCCGCCTCCTGAGTTCAGGCAATTCTCCTGCCTCAGCCTCCTGAGTAGCTGGGATTACAGGCACACACCACCATGCCCAGCTAATTTTTTGTATTTTTAGTAGAGACGGGGTTTCACCATGTTGACCAGGATGGTCTCGATCTCTTGACCTCGTGATCCACCAGCCTCGGCCTCCCAAAGTGCTGGGATTACAGGCTTGAGCCACCGCGCCCGGCCCGGAGAGTAGATTTTAAGTGTTCTCACCACACAAAAAAAGAAATGTGAGATAATGTACATGTTAATTGGATTGATTTAGCCATTCCACAATGTGGATGTATATCAAATATCATGTGGGACACCATAAATATATACAATTTTTATTTGTCAATTTAAAAAATTTAAAAGAGTCATCATTTTAGAGCTTTCCCAGCTTGTAGCCATGAGGGGTTACGTGGGTGTCTTTATGTCCACGAGAAGAGAGGCACCGAGGAGACAAAAGGACAGGTGCCCAACCAACAGCTTCTGCTTATTCCCTTCCTTCCTCTTGACCAAGCTGAACTCACAGCCTGACCACAGAATGACCCAACAAAGCTAAATTTAATTGCGTTTGAAGCTGAGGAGCAGGCTCAATTTGATCTCCAAACCTCCTGAGAGCAGCAGCAGCATACCCAAGGCTATCTATCGTGTGGCGTGGATAGGGGAGTGTGTCTTCTTTCCCTTTGGAGTTCTGGGGTCTGTGTTTGTTGCCCAGTGGTCCTTAACAATCCTGTTTTATTCTGGACAGCAGAGTGGGAAAAGCACTGGGTAAGGAATCAAACAAAGTAACCAAATTGTCTGGCACTGTTGCTTAAACTGGCTGTCTCTCAGTTTTCTATCTGTAGAACAGGGATAATAGGGCTTGCCCCTAATCATTATTTGGTTGGTCTAAGGATGAAATGAGGCAGTGCTCTCCAAACTATAAAATGTGTTGGGCGCAATGGCTCACGCCTGTAATCTCAACACTTTGGGTGGCAGAGGCGAGTGGACTGCGTGAGGTCAGGAGTTTGAGACCAGCCTGGACAACATGGTGAAACCCTGTCCACACTAAAACACAAAAATTAGCCAGGTGTGGTGGCCTGCACCTATAATCCCAGCAATTTAGCAGTGAACCGAGATCGTGCCGCTGCACTCCAGCCTGGGTTACAGAGAGACTCTGTCTCAATAATGAACAAACGCACACTGTAAAACAAATATAAGATACGTCCTACAACTAGGAGTGGCATTACCGGGGTTAGGACGGGAGAAATAATACAGGAATGGTGCTCCCTTCTGTGCAGCTCAAGAATTGCAACACAGGCTGGAGTCAGCCTTCATCCAGGGTGGGGCCCGAGCCTCAGGCATCACCAGGCTTAACTTTTATTTCAGGTCCCCTCCCTGTCCGTTGTTTTATGACTTCCCTCCTGGTTCTATTTGTGCCACCCTCTCCTTAATTTGATCTCCAGCTGGGCCTGGCATCTTCACAGCAGCTTAGAATGCTCAACCATGATCTTCGATCCCCACTGCGGGGCTCCATTAGTCACAGTGGGTCTTTCCTGCAGGAGACTTCAGCCAAGACATTTAGGCCAGATGAGCTTTTTTTTTTTTTTTTTTTTTTGAGTTTCACTCTTGTGGCCCAGGCTGGAGTGCAATGGCATGATCTCAGCTCACTGCAACCTCCACCTGCTGGGTTCAAGCAATTCTCTTTCCTTAGGCCTCCCGAGTAGCTGGGATTACAGGGGTGTGCCACAATACCCAGCAAATATTTTGAATTTTTAGTAGAGTTGGGGTTTCACCATGTTGGCCAGGCTGGTCTCGAGCTCCTGACCTCAGGTTATCCACCTGCCTCGCGTCCCAAAGTGCTGGGATTACAGGTGTGAGCCACCGTGCCCAGCCTAACTTCTAAAAGAGTTTATTTCCTTTTTCTTTTCTTTCTTTTTTTTTTTTTTTTGCTTGCCAATTAACACTTGTGTCCACCTAAAAGGAAGAAGCTGAGGCAAAAATAATGTAGAGAGTTTATTGGGGTCAAGGTTGAGATCTGCAGCCTGGGACACCCTTTCAAGTTGCTTTGGGGAGTGTTCCCAAGAACGAAAAGAGAGGCTCAGGTTTTTAAAGAATGAAAGATGAATCAGGAGGGGAGCAATTACAAAAGTTGTTCATCAGGAATTCTCATTGGTTTACAGAAATAACATTGGTTAGTAATTGGCTAGACTTTGTTGAAATATAAGGTGTATGGCATTTTTTTGGCTAATTGGCATTAATCTACAGCCTGCATAGCAGGAGACTTCAAGAGATCATTATTTAGCTCGAGAAGGAGTGAGACGTGACTGCCTTTACATCCCAGTGCCTCTCTGGGCCTGATAATGTAAAGGAGTTCGTATTTCTCAGATAAAAAATGTATCTTTCTTCAGTGGCTCATACCTATAATCCCAATACTTTGGAAGGCCTAGGCAGGCAGGTTGTTTGAGCTCAGGAGTTTGAGACTGTCCTGGGCAATATATCAAGACCCCACCTCTACAAAAGTAAAAAATTAGCTGGGTGTCGTAGCATGCACCTGGGGTCCCAGGTACTCTGAGAGGCTGAGGTGAGAATCACCTGAGCCCAGGAAACTGAGGCTGTAGTGAGCCATGTTTGCACGACCTGGGTGACAGAGCAAGACTCTGTTTCAAAACAAGAAACAAAACCTTTTCTTTTCCCTCCACACTTGATACGAATGGTTTTTCACCTGCTTATCCACAATTTCCATGCCATTCTCAGGAAAAGTGAATTACAAGCCTGAAGCAAAATTGCAAAGGGTCGCGATTTGTCTGGAGGCTCCTTCTTCCCCCACTTTCTGTTCAGGAGTTTTCTTTGAGAGCATCTAGAGCTGAGAGCCAGAGTATTCTGGATTCCATTCCCATCCCATCCAAATCCCAACCTCCCTGTGCCCAAAGCATTGTGGTTCTGCTGTCTGCTATGACTAATTTGATTAGTTAACTTTTAAAAAGTTATTGCTAGATGATAATATGTTAATATGCTAACATATTTGTCTTTTAATAGCAGTCTTTAAAACCTGGAGCCAAAGATGGGGGAGAGCAGTAAAGAGATGCATAATTTCAATGTCAAATTACGCAATTTGCCTGAAGAGATTATTTGTAGACAAGGCCTTCCATTTACATAATGATAGGGAGCCTCAGTGATCTTCTTTGTGCTGTTCAGACAAGTGTGGGTCAGAAAGGTCAAGTGTTTGCTGGGGTCTGTAGAGCTAATTAGTGATGAAACAAGGAGGAGGACCCACTACCCTAGGCTAATTTGCACTTTGTTTCTTTGCCACCTTATTCTGCTGTGAGAGAATATTTGATGAGGTAGGAGTTGCAAATATTGACTGAAAAGAGACACTGATATTTTAAAAAATTGTCTGCAGATTTCCATTATCTTTTGGTTTTTTCTAAATAACACTTATTGTATTGAAAAGAAATTGGAAAGAAAGAAGAAAAAATAAGCAGAGCAAAAAAAGAGAGGGAGCAACCAGTATGTACCTAGCATTTTATACATGCTAAATAAAAATTATTTGGACTAAGTTTCTGCACTAGGCCCCAGCAGACCAGACTAAAGACCAAACGCTAAAGTTCCATGTCCATGTCACCAAACCCAAACTAAGTTGTTATCTGACCTTCCCAGAAATCCGAAGAAAGAGATGACAGCCTATTTTCCAAATAGGGCAATCTTCAATTGCCAGGATAATGAAGTGCCCTCTGCTTTAATCCCTACCTAATACAAGTAGCCTGCAGTAACCTGATGTTAACTAATCAGTTATTTTTCTATTGTTCTGTCTCCACCTCACAGGAAAGCAACTTTGAAATGCCTAACACACATTGTTCTTTGCCTCTGCTTTCTTCACCTTTCCCTGTCTGTAAGCCAGCCCCTTCTCAGCTCCTGGGAACGCTTACTCTGTTTTATAAAAAGAAGTGTTGTTCAACTCTAGAATCACAAATAAAACCAGCCGAGATCTTTAAATTTGCTGTAATTTTGTCTTTTGACATGTACATAATCTGATTTAAATCTTGCAACAACTCCATAGGGTAGGTATTATCCTTCCCCTGTTTCATAAACGTAGGCTGGTGAAGCTAAAAGAGGTTAATTATTTTGCTCAAGGTCACTCAGCCTGTGAAAGTCAAACCCAACTATGTGTAACTGTAAATCCTGTGATCCAGGAAACTCTTGAATTTCAAGGAGGAGGATTACCCTCATGGGAGTATATGATTACTTTTGAAAGCTAAAAATAAAATCCTAAACTCCCCCAACCGAGGGATTAGACGCTTTCTTGGCCAAGAGAAATCTGAAAAACGGAGTCCCTGGCCATGACAGGATGGGACTCATTGTCAGGCGTGCCTCATTGTCCTCCCTCACTTTTGCAGTTTAGACACAACAAATGTGCAGCATTTATGTTAAAATAGAGACCAGGGGACTTAGCAAGAGGGACTCCTTGTGAAAATAAAATACCAAATTATAAACAGGACCTGAGGCTGTGCCTGAAGAGAGTTAAGTCACATGCCCTGCAGGTCACTCTGACCCAGACGTCCTTATCTTGACTTAAATGTTTCTTTCTGCTGACTTCAAATTTTTAGACAAACCTTTACTCCTTTAACAATTCTTTTTTTTTTTTTTTTTTGAGACGGGGTCACTTCATTACCTAGGCTAGAGTGCAGTGGTGTGATCAACTGCAGCCCTGACCTCCTAGGCTCAAGTGATTCTTCCATTTCAGCCTCCCAAGTGGCTGGGACTACAGGCACACGTCACCACACCAATCTAATTTTTTTTTTTTTTTTTTTTTTTTTTTTGAGTTGTAGTCTTGCTCTGTTGCCAGGCTGGAGTGCAGTGGCGCGATCTCGGCTCACTGCAACCTCCTCCTCCCGGGTTCAAGCAATTCTTCTGCCTCAGCCTCCCGAGTAGCTGGGACTACAGGCGCACACCACCATGCCCAGCTAATTTTTGTATTTTTAGTAGAGACGGGGTTTCACCGTGTTGGCCAGGGTGGTCTTGATCTCTTGACCTCGTGATCCGCCAGCCTCAGCCTCCCAAAGTGCTGGGATTACAGGCGTGAGCCACCACGCCCAGCCCAATCTAATTTTAAATATTTTGTAGAGATAGAGTCTCACTACATTGCTCAGGCTGGTCTTGAACTCCTGGGCTCAAGCCATCCTTCTGCTTTGGCCTCCCAAAGTGCTAGGATTATAGGGGTGAGCCAGTGTGCCCAGCTCAATTGCAAACTAAAGAACATCTCAGTCCACCTACGACCTATAAGGTCCTGCTCCAAGATATCTCATCTTTTTGGTCCAAACCAATATATATCTTCCATGTATCGATTTGTCTTTGCGCATAACCCCTGTCTCCCTGAAACGTCTAAAACCAAACTAACCAACTACTTTGGGCTAACTTTCTCAGGACTGCTTTGAGGCTGTGTTTCCAGGGGCCATGGTCACACATAATTGGCTCAGATTAAACCTCTTTAAAATCTTTTACAGCTTGTTTTATTTCTGGTAACACTTTATCCCTGGGATCTGGAGTAGAAATGCCCTGCATGGCCCACAGCCTCAGAATTAAAGGGGTGTTATTAGGGTAACATGATGTCTCATTTCTGGAGACAAGTCAGTGCTATGGTGGGGGATGTTCAGTAACAGAGGAGAAGCAATGCCCCAAGCTGAGAGAAAATAACCAAGGAAGTATGCTCTATGGCCCAGCCTACAGTATTTGCCAACTATATGGAATGCCAAAAATAGATATGTGAAGATTTCTAGAAAATTCCAAGAGAAAAAACTTCAGAACACGAATGACCTCCATTCCAAAGGAAGCCACTAGCTGTACTTAGATTTCTATGAGCTAATCAGAAAGCAATCAAAATTTATAAAAATAGAACTGGTCACTACACAACCAGATTCATTTGCTTTATTTTGCCTTTGACTTTTAGGGGTTGCTTTCTTTTTTTTTTTTTTTTTTTTTTTTGAGACAGAGTCTTGCTCTTGTCACCCAGGCTGGAGTGCAATGGCATGATCATGGCTCACTGCAACCTCTGCCTCCCGGGTTCAAGTGATTCTCCTGCCTCAGCCTCCCGAGTAGCTAGGATTACAGGTGCCCACCACCATACCTGGCTAATTTTTGTATTTTTAGTAGAGACGAGGTTTCGTCATGTTGGCCAGACTGGTCTCGAACTCCTGACCTTGTGATCCACCCACCTCAGCCTCCCAAAGTGTTGGGATTACAGGCACAGGCATAAGCCACTGCACCCAGCCTGGGGTTGCTTTTTAAAGTGTTTTAGAAAATAGGCCAGGAGAGATGGCTCATACCTGTAATCCCAGCACTTTGGGAGGCCAAGGCGGGTGGACAGCTTGAGCTCAGGAGTTTGGGAACAGCATAGGCAACACAGTGAGACTGCTTCTCTACAAAACACACAAAAATTAGCCAGGCATGGTGGTGTGCGCCTATAATCCCAGCTACTCGGGAGGCTGAGGTGGGAGGATCACTTGAGCCCAGGAAGTGGAGGTTGCAGTGAGCCAAGATTGCACTATTGCACTCCAGCCTGGGTGACACAGCAAGACCCTGTCTCAAAAAAAAAAAAAAAGAAAGAAAGAAAAAGAAAAGAAAGGAGGGAGGAAGGGAAAGAAAGAGAAAAAGAAAGAAAGAGAAAGAAAGAAAGAAAGAAAGAAAGAAAGAAAGAAAGAAAGAAAGAAAGAAAGAAAGAAAGAAAGAAAGAAAGAAAGAGCGAGAGAGAGAGAAAGAAAGAAAGAAAGAAAAAGAAAGAAAGAGCCGGGCGCAGTGGCTCACGCCTGTAATCCTAACACTTTGGGAGGCTGAGGTGGGTGGATCACCTGAGGTCAGAAGTTCAAGACCAGTCTGGCCATCATGGTGAAACCCCATCTTAAAATAAAATAAAATAAAATTTAAAATAAAGGAAAGAAAGAAAGGGAAATATTATTGCATAATTAACAAAGTGAAATCTTCAAAGACATATGGCCTCCATTCTTATGCCTCAGCTCTATTCCCTTCTCCACCTGGAGGTAATCAGGGTTTTTTATTGTTGTTCATTTTCATCTTATTTTTCTATTTCTCCGCTTCCTGGGCTCAAACCATCCTCCCATCTCACCCTCCTGAGTAGCTGGGACTACAGGTGCACACCACCAGGCCCAGCTAATTTTTGTATTTTTGGTACAGACAGGGTTTCGCCATGCCACCCAGGATGGTTTCCAACTCATGAGCTCAGGTGATCCACCTACCTCAGACTCCCAAAATGCTGGAATTACAGGCATGAGTCACCGTGCCTGGCTTGCTCTTCTGTTTTAAAAATGTAACTATAAAGATATATCCATATCCTCTTCTCTCTTTAGTTAAATGGTAGGATATTACCTTTATTTTTGGCCACTCTACTTTTTTCACTAGTGATCATGACACAGAGATATTTTTTATGGGTTCTACAAGTGCCTAGTATTTTCCTATGTTAATGAATCTTAGATTATTCAATCATTCTGTGCTGAATGAACTTTGGGATGTTTCTGGTCTCTTACTGTTAAAAGTAGTGCTCACTGAATAACCTTATGTATATGTCTTTTTTGTATTTTTGTGATAGACGGATCAATTGATAAGTGGTATATAAAATTTGACTAGATACTGGCCGGGCGCAGTGGTTCACACCTGTAATCCTAGCACTTTGGAGGCCGAGGTGGGTGGATCACCTGAGGTCAGGAGTTCAAGACCAGCCTGGCCATCACGGTGAAACCCCATCTTTAAAAAAAAAAAAAAAAAGAAATTTGACTAGATATTGCCAAATTTCTCTTGAGAAAGAAAGTAGCTCAGAGCAGTCTGAAGAATGTGAGGTATGCCAAATTTATTAGGCCCAGAGAGACATGAGAATGAGTCTTTAGGCCAGACTCCGTGGCTCACACCTATAATCTCAGCGCTTTGGAAGGCCAAGGCAGGTGGATCACCCAAGGTCGAGAGTTCGAGAGTAGCCTGGCCAACATGGTGAAACTCCATCTCTACTAAAAATACAAAAATTAGCCAGGCATGGTGGCAGATGCCTGTAATACCGGCTACTCGGGAGGCTAAGTCAGGAGAATCACTTGAACCTGGGAGGCGGAGTTTTCAGTGAGCTGAGATCGTACCTCTGCACTCCAGCCTGGGTGACAGAGCAAGACTCTGTCCCAAAAAAGAAAAAAGAATGAGTGTTCAATCACAGGCCTGCCCCTCTTCTCAGGTGTCGTCCTCTACCCAACCAGGGCAGCTACTTAAAGACATTTTGTTTTTCCTTTTTCTGTTTGTTTGAGATATAGAGACTCATTCTGTAGCCCAGATTTGATTGCAGTGATGCCATCTCAGCTCACTGCAACCTCTGCCTTCTGGGTTTAAGTGATTCTTGTGCCTCAGATTCCCGAGTAGCTGAGATTACACGTGCACACCACCACACCTGGCTAATTTTTGATTTTCTAATAGAGATGGGGTTTCGCCATGTTGATCCGGCTGGTCTCAAACTCCTGGCTTCAACTGATCCACCTGCCTCAGACTCCCAAAGTGCTGGGTTTACAGGCGTGAGCCACTGCACCTGGACTGCTTAAAGGCATTTAGTTTTTTCTCTCCTTCCTTGTAGTTTCCAGACTAGCTGATAAATTACCTAAAATGCTATCACAAGTTGCACTATGTGGCCCTCACCCATTATCTTCATGTTCCTGGGATTAGTGATATAAAGAACAATGTATAGCCAATCAATAGCTTATGTTCAATTTGGGAACCACCCCATTTTTTCCTTTCAAAACTCACTTGTTACTGCTGCTAATTGGAGCATATATTTCAGGGGAACTTGCACATATGTCTCCCAAGTTAAAGTCCTTGAATTTGGCCCTGATAAACTTCCGATTTATACTAATTTTACCTCAGTTTCATACTTGAGGCTGACACCCTCCTCATGGATGATACCATTTTTGCATTCCCACCAGCAAAATATGAGTGCCTCTATCCTCACTGGCTTGGAAACACATTGCATTGTCAAACTTTGAGATTTTTCCCTATCTGATAGTTGAAAAATAGTATCTCATTTTAGTTTTAATTTGCATTTATCTTCTGAGTAGTAAGATTCAACATCTTTTCACATATTAAAGGATCCTTTATTTTCTGTGTGTGTGTGTGTGTGTACTGCAAAGTGACTGTATCTCTTGCCTATTTTCCATAGGCTGGGTTTCCTTCCCCTCTCCATCCTTAGAAGCCCATCATATATTAGGGATATTTGCAGCAGTGTCCTGGAGCTGGCTAGTGCCAGCTTGCAAGTGCTGACTGTTAAATTTTTAGGACTTTTGCATTCCAGCTGATGTAGCATTAGTGCAGCTGATGTTACATTGGCAAGTTAACATTGGCTATGGTGGGAGTATTTACTCTACGGAATTTGGCAAATGAAATAACACCCTCCTGACCCCCACTCCCGGAAAGAACACATAACTAGGCATTAACCCACTGTCTATGACAGAAATTGGAAATTGAATTCCCAGTTTGTCATTTATCTTTTTATTTTGCTTATGATGTGTTTTGCTATGCAAAAATGTTGTTGTTTTGTATACTTCAAATGTTGGTCCTTTCCTTTATTGCACCTGGATTTTGAGTTAGAAAAGTTTTCTCAATTTCTTTTTTTGTTTTTTTAAATTTTTTTGTTTTTCAATTTCTTGATTATAGAAAAATTTCATCATAATTTCTTCTAGTATTTATATAGCTTTACTTCTTTCAAAAAATTAGATCTTTGATCCACTGGAATTCATCTTACAGTGGAAAAACAAATATGATGGTGCTCTGGTTTGAACATGTCTTCCTAATTTCATGTGTTGGAAATGTAACTCCCAAATTTATAGATTGGTAGCATTTGGATGTGGGGCCTTTGGGAGGTAATTAGGATTAGATAAAGTCATCAGGGTGAGGCCTCCATAATGGGATTGGTGGCTTTATAAGAAGAGACACCTGAGAGGTTGACATGCTCTTGCTCTCTTGCCACATGGTGCCCTCTGTCGTACTATGATGTAGTCGGAGGGCCCTCACCAGATGCTGGCACCACACTGTTAGACTTCCCAGCCCCCATAATCATGAGCTAAATAAACTTATTTTCTTTATAAATTACCCAATCTCAGGTATTCTGTTATAGCAACAGAAAACAGACTAAGACAGATGGTATCTTCTTCCACTGGCTACCCATTTATCATAGGACTATTTATTAAGAAGGTCTTTTTCTCTGTTGATTTAAGATGGCATCTTTATTATTTATTAGACTTCCAGATGCCATTAAATTTATTTTTTGGTTTTCTTATTTTTTGAAATGTTCGGGCTTTCTATTCTGTTTTATTCATGTGCTGCCACGGGTTTGAACATTTGTCCCCATCAAAACTTATGTTGAAATTTATACCATTGAGACAGTGTCAGGAAGTGGGCTCTTTGGGAATAATTTGGGCCATGGGGCTCCACCCTCCTAAGTGCGTTTAGTGCCTTAATAAAGGGACTTTCGGGCATGTGCTCTCTCTCTCTCTCTCTCTCTCTCTCTCTTTGTCTCTCTCTCTCCCTCCCCACCCCCTGCCTCTCTCTTCCCCACCAGATGCTAGCACTCAGATCTTGGACTTCTCAGCCCCCAGAACTATGAGCAAATATGTTTCCTTTTTATTATAAAATATCCAGTCTTAATATTTTGTTATAGCAGTACAAAACAGAATAAGGTATGTGTCAGTATTATCTTCTTATTGTACAGGCTTCGTCGTTGTCCATTTCTCTTAGGGCTTTCTCAGATATTCTTATTTATCCTTCCAAGTGAATGTCGTAATAAAATTGTCTTAGTTCTAAAGCTCCCTTTTCTGTTTCTTCTGCACAGTGTTAAAAAATATGACATTGCAGCATCTGAGTTCCACCTCCTCTGTTCTGTTCCTTGACTTTTGTCTGGACATTATCTTTCTTTTTTCTCTAATATGTTTGTCTGGATAATTTGAATTCTACACGCATAAGTTTCTCCTCAGAGAAAGCATTTCCTGTATTCATCCAGTACATTTTGAAATCATTAATTTAGCTGCTGAATAGTTGTGGAATTTTGGGCAAAATTATCCTCATTTTTAAAATCTATACATTGTTAATGAAATGTAATTTATTTCATAAGGTTTTTTTGACAATTAAAAAGTAATTTTCAATCAGTTCTCAGTCCTACCTATCAGCAGAATTTGACGCATTTACTCATACTCTTGTTGAAACATGTTCTTCAGTTGACTTTCAGGACACTGTACTCACCCAATTCTCCTCCTAATTGGCCTCTCCCCCTCTTTCAGTCTCTTTCAATGTTTATTCCACAGCTTCCAAACTCAAAATGTTGGAGAATCTCAGAACTCAGATTTTAGACTTCTCCTCTCTATTTAAAGTTAATCCCCAGTGAGCTCATACCATCTCATAAATTTAAATATGTTGACAGCTCTCAAATTTATATCTCCAGCCTGGACCTCTACCATGTGGTCAAAATTTATACATCTGCCTGCTTCCTTATCCTCTCTGCCTCGATGTCCAGCAGGTATCTTGGAGTTAACTTATTCTAAAACAACCCTAATATTTTCACCCAAACCTGTTTCTCTTATAGTCTTCCCAATCTCAGTTAATGACAATTCTATTCTCCCAGTAGCTCAGGAGAAAACTCTGTTTTTCCTCCACTGTAATCCACCTAATCCACCAGAGACTCCTGTTGGGTCTACATTTAAAACATATGCAAGAAGAGAGCATCTGCAGAGGAGAGCTGCCCAGCACAAGTGACAGAATCTGAGTGAAATGAGGAAGATGTCTCCACATGGAGGGCACTACAGTGTGGCTCAGGGTTTGGGAGCCTGCGCAGGGTGAGTAGAATGCTCATAGCGATAAGCAGGCTATCCTGTGACGTCAGAGCCCGGAAGTGGCAAGAAGGATGTTTATGGAGGGGGTGGTCCAGCACAGAGTGTCAAAGCCCCTGCAAGATGAGAAGAGTGTCCACATATCAGGGGCTGATGAGTGGTCGGCATGGAATTCTGTAACCCAAGTAGAGTGAGGAGGGCATCTGCATGAAGAAAGGGTAGGCAGTGGTGATGGAAGGTTGGGTATATACAGGATGATTGATCCTAAATGTGCATACATGAAAGACATGAGAGTCTGTTAGAGACACTAACTCAAAATCCAGAAGCAATGTGTTACTGTGTGTTAGGTAGATAAAAATAAAAGAAGACTGAATGTAGTGGTTCACACCTGTAATCCCAATATTTGAGAGGCTGAGGTGCGAGGGTCCCTTGAGCCCAGGTATTTCAGACCAACCTGGGCAACATAGCAAGACCCTGTCTCTACAAAATAAAAATAAAAATAAAAAATTAGTTGGGTGTGATGGCATGTGCCTGTAGTCCCAGCTACTTGGGAAGCTAAAGCAGGAGGATCACTTGAGCTCAGGAGGTCGAGGCTGCAGTAAGCTATCACCAGGCTGCTGCACTCTAGCCTTAGTGACAGAGTAAGACCCTGTCTCAAAATAAAATATAAAATAAAATAAAATAAAAATTGGTGGCTTCAGTGTATGAGGAGAAAACAAGACTAGGATTGTAATGAAGGATGAAAGGGAAAAAACAAAAATAAATCCAGAATATTAGATCAGAATCAAAGTTGTCATTGTAAACTCATGGCTTCAATAATACACACATAAACACAGAAATAAATGTAGATGTGGCCGGGCGCGGTGGCTCAAGCCTGTAATCCCAGCACTTTGGGAGGCCGAGGCGGGTGGATCACGAGGTCAAGACATCGAGACCATCCTGGTCAACATGGTGAAACCCCGTCTCTACTAAAAATACAAAAAATTAGCTGGGCATGGTGGTGCGTGCCTGTAATCCCAGCTACTCAGGAGGCTGAGGCAGGAGAATTGCCTGAACCCAGGAGGCAGAGGTTGCGGTGAGCTGAGATCGCGCCATTGCACTCCAGCCTGGGTAACAAGAGCGAAACTCCGTCTCAAAAAAAAATAAAAATAAAAATAAAAAATAAATAAATAAATGTAGATGTAAAGGTGTGTGTAAATGAATACAAACATATTTACATATTCCTTAGCTCTGTCCTCTGAGAGGACCTTAAAGCAGCAACACATTAATAGTAATCAGCACACTGAATGCATGACCTGAGTTTCTAAATTCCATATTCCACTAAAGGGAACTAGGAATTCTTGGAGAAATGATTGATCTCAGTAGTTTCAATGTGTTCCTGGGTCTAGGAAGTACAAGATGAAACTGGACCTTCTTAAGCCAGAAAATAAAGAACTGCACAAAGAGAAATGGGGACATGCCAAAAGGACACACATGCTAGCTGACATGAAAGAGATTCCATTAGCCAAATCTTAAATGATTTGAACATCAAAATAAATAATGACAATGGCTTATAACCCATTTAATAAAATAAGAAACCATATAATTAAATGTAAGATAAATGAATAAATTTAAAGTTTGATGAAAGATGAGGTATTTACAAAGACTCAACTTCATCTACCCTCTCACAGAATACTTTTTTTTTTTTTAAGACAGGGTCTCACTCCATTGCCCTGGCTGTAATGCAGTGGTATGACCATAGCTCACTGCAGCATGACCTCCTGGGCTTAAGCGATCTTCCCACTTCAGCACCCCACTCAACCCACTCCCTGAGAGGCTAGGAATACAGGCTGGACCACCATGTTCAGCTAATTTTTTTTTGAATTGTTGCCTAGCTGGTCTTAAACTCCTGACCTCAAGCAATCCTCCCTCCTCAGCCTCCTAAAGTGTTGGGATTACAGGTGTGAGCCATTGTGCCCAGACTAGAATACTTATCAATTACAAATGGGAAAAGAGTAACTTTATAATGGAGAGATCTGGCAGACACCATCTTAACTAGGTGATCAAAGTTAGCATCATCAATATTCAACACATTGAAATCATATGCCACCTGACAGAACATCACAAAATCACAGCACTACTTCTGTAACATTCTCTACCAAAGATGAATAAGCTGAATATAATAATGAGAAAACATCAGATAAACTCAAAGAGGGTGTTCTACAACATAACCTTCCCATAATCTTCAAAAGTGTCAAGGTCATTGCATCGGTATAGTATGGAAAGTTAAAAAAAATTAACAAAAGTTTGTCAAGGTCATAAAAGTCAAGGAAAGACTAAGGAATTACTCCAGACTGAAAGAGAACTGAAAGAAAATAAAGACATGGAAACTAAAAGCAATGTGTGATTTTGGAAAATCACACAACTAAAATGTACTGTATGATTTCATAACTTCTGTTATAAAGAACATTAGTGGAACATTTGGAGAAAATTGAATAAGGTCTGATTAAATGTTAGTCATGTGGCTTTTTTCTTATTTTAAAAGTTATATTGTGGTTATACAAAAATGTCATTGCAGGAAACATACAAGAAAGTATTCAAGAATGATGGGCATCTCAAAAGGCTCAAAAAAACAGAATCTTTGTACTGTATTTGCAACCCTTCTGTAAGTTTGAGATTATTTCCAAAAAATAAATATTTGTATTTTGGAATCCAACTAGCTCTCATCATCTATGACATGCAAGGCCAAGTCATCTTCCTCTCTCACTTGCATTACTTAAAAGCCCCATGATTACTTTCATTTTCTCCCATGGCTTCTGTGCGTCAGGAATTTAGGAAAAGCTCAGCTATATGGTTTTGGCTTGAGGGTCTCATGCAAGTGCAGTCAGATGGCTAGAGTTGGGACACCTAGAGAATAAAGCACTTCTCTCTCCATGTCATCTCAGGACCTAAGTGGTTTCTCCATGTGGGCTAATTCGTAATTCCTTACAGCCTGGTGGCCTCAGGGCAGTCAGATTCCCCATGTGGCAGCTGTAGGCTTCCAAAATGGGTGTCCCAGTGAACAAATCAGAAGATATTTGTCTTTTATGACTTAGCCTTGGAAATCACATAACATCACTTCCACCATACTCAATTGGTAAAACAGTCAAGAAGCCTATTCAGTTAAAGGTGGAGGGGACAGGGACCTCACCTCTTGATTGGAGAAGTGTCAAAGATGAGCTCATGGACTGGGAGTTGGCATCGTGGCTATCTTTGGAAAATACCGTTTGCCACGGTGGTTTGTTAGGCCCTGTAGGCTCTGGACCCTCACTACCTCCCTGAGCTTTCCTGTTATTTTCCTTCTTGCTCTGTTTCAGGCAGAATGGCTTCTTTGAAAACTCAAGCATATTCCTCCCTCAGGGCCTTTGCCTTTGTTCTTTTTCTCTCTAGAACATTCTTCCCTTATATATTTATTATTATTTTATTTTTATTTTTTTGAAGACAGAGTCTTGCTCTGATGCCCAGGCTGGAGTGCAGTGGTGTGATCTTGGCTCACTGCAACCTCCGTTTCCCAGGTTCAGGAGATTCTCCTGCCACAGCCTCCTGAGTAGTTGGGATTACAGGTGTGCACCACATGCTCAGATAATTGTTGTATTTGTATTTGTATTTGTATTTATTTATTTATCTATCTATCTATCTGTTGAGACAGAGCCTCACTCTGTCAATCAGGCTGAAGTGCAATGGCATGATCTTGGCTCAGAACAACCTCTGCCTCTAGTTAGGATTATAGGTGTGCACCACCACGCCCAGCTAATTTTTGTATTTTATTTATTTATTTATTTATTTATCTACTAAGACAAAGTCTCACTCTGTCACCCAGGCTAGAGTGCAATGGCATGATCTTGGCTAAGTACAACATTTGCCTCCCGGGTTCAAGTGCTCAAGCAATTCTCGTACCTCAGCCTCCCAAATAGCTGGGACTACAGGCACACACCATCACGCCCAGCTAATTTTTGTATTTTTAGTAGAGACAGGGGTTTCACCATGTTGGCCGGTCTGGTCTCGGACTCCTGACCTCAAGTGATCTGCTTATCTTGGCTTCCCAAAGTGCTGGAATTACAGGTGTGAGCCACCGCACCTGGCCAGGATATTTTTCTTTTTCTTTCTTTCTTTCTTTCTTTTTTTTTTTTTTTTAGACGGAGTTTCACTCATGTTACCCAGGCTGGAGTGCAATGGCGCGATCTCGGCTCACCGCAACCTCCGCCTCCTGGGTCAGGCAATTCTCCTGCCTCAGCCTCCTGAGTAGCTGGGATTACAGGCACGCACCACCATGCCCAGCTAATTTTTTGTATTTTTAGTAGAGACGGGGTTTCACCATGTTGACCAGGATGGTCTCGATGTCTTGACCTCATGATCCACCCGCCTCGGCCTCCCAAAGTGCTGGGATTACAGGCTTGAGCCACCGCGCCCGGCCTCTTTCTTTCTTTCTTGAGACAGAGTCTTGCTCTGTTACCCAAGCTGGAGTACAGTGGTGTGATCAACGCTCCCTACAGTGTCGACCTTCCAGGCTCAAGCAATCCTCCCACCTCAGCTTCCGAAATAGTTGAGACCACAGGTGCATACCACCACATTGGCTAATTTTGTTCATTTTGTTTTGTTTGTTTGTTTTTTGGTAGAGAAGAGGTCTCACTATGTTGCCCAGGCTGGTCTCTAGTGATCCTGGACTCTAGTGATCCTCCAGCCTTGGCCTCCCAAAGTGCTGGGATTACAGGTGTGAGCCACCACACCTGGCCTGAAGTGGATTTTTATAGCAGTGGATAATTGATGCACCTTCCTTCTCTTTGTCACACTACAATCCTGGTCATGACTTCTCAAACATAAATGCTTCTTTTCTTTTGTTCTCATCTAGGTAACACATAGTGTGAAGCAACATACAAACACATATACATATATATATTTCTTGGAAACAAGCTGCATTGGTTCCCTAGAGCTACAGTAACAAATTACCACAAGTTAGGGGGCTTGAAACAATAGAAAGTTATTCTCTCACAGTTCTAGTGGCTGCAATTCATAGTCAAGGTGCAGGCAGGGTTATTCTCTCTCAAGGTCCCTAGGGAGAATCAGCTTTGTGTCTTTCTCTTGGCTTCTAGTGTCCCCAGCAATCTTTGGTGTTCCTTGGCTTGCAGCTGTGTAAGCTCAATCTTTGCCTCCATTGTCACATGGCATTCTGCTCCTATGTTTTCAGGTCATATTGGATTAAGAGCTGACCATCTTCCACTACGACCTTATCTTAACTATGTCTGCAAAGACCCTATGTGCAAGTAAGGTCATGTTCTGAGGTATTGGGGAGTAGGACTTCAACATATCTCCTGGGGGAATACAATACAATCCATGACACATGCCCATCATTTCCTCCTCAGTTGTACATTCTAGAGCCCTTAAACATTTCAATCTTCAGTGTGACACGGTGGCTCATGCCTGTAATCTCAGCACTTTGGGAGGCCAAAGCAGGAGGATAATTTGAGGTTAGGAGTTCGAGACCAGCTTGGCCAACATGGCGAAACCCCTACTAAAAATACAAAAATTAGCTGGGCATGGGCACAAGCCTCTAGTCCCAACTACTCAGGAGTCTGAAACAGGAGAATCTCTTGAATCTGGGAGGTGGAGGCTGCAGTGAACCAAGATTGTGCCACTGCACCAGCCTGGGTGACAGAGGGAGACTCTGTTTCAAAAACAAAGAAACAACAAAAATGATAAAACAGTAATTCTTTGTGTTCAATCAACAAATACCTACTGAGTGCCCACCATGCGCAAAGCACTCATCTGGGCTTTATTTGCTTCAATCTAATCTGTATAAACACTTGGTCATTAAGTTAGAATTTGTATTAATTTGACCTCAGTGTTTTTCTGTTGGAACAAGGTAAGCAAGCAGTGAGGAACACAAATGCCTGTGAATGGTGAAATGTCTATGCCAGGCATAGTTGCCAGGAGATTTAACAGACTGGCAATTACTCATTTGTAATCAACAACCTTTTGCAAAGTCAAAGTTGGTTGGTGTTTTGTGGGCCGGTTAATATGACCACAAAATTCAGCTTTTCGCCCTTGCAATGAGAGAGGATGATTCCTCAGCTATTGTTGTTTGTTTGAACATTTTTTTTTTTTAAGCCAAATTTCCCCAGGATTTTCTTTCCGGTTTCTTTTGGAGTTGGAACCTCCTATGTTCCCAGCTTTGGAGATTAGAAGTACTTTCTCCACACCTTCAGATTTTCTAGTATTGCAAATTTGTACTTGTCCAAACTTTTTCATTCTTTAGTTAGTTCTGTTTAAGTTTTCTCAGCCTTTCATTTATGTTATTTACTTCATCCCTTCCTCTGCATTCTATGGGTTATTTTGATGACCTTTTCCCAATTACATGAATTCAATGTTTAGTTCATTTATTTTCATTATTTTCATTCTTTCTTGCTTAGTAATGAGCATGTATGAGCTCGTCTAGGCACTGTGGCTCAAGCCTGTAATCCTAGCACTTCAAGAGGTCAAGGCCGGCAGATGACTCAAGGTCAGGAATTTGAGAGCAACCTGGCCAACAGGGTGAAATCCCATCATCTCTGCTAAAAATACAAAATTAGCTGGGCATGGTGGCGGGTGCCTGTAATTTCAGCTACTCACGAAGCTGAGGCATGAGAATCACTTGAACCTGGGAAGCAGAGGTTCAGTGAGCTGAGATCGTGTCACAGCACTCCAGCCTGGGACCCTGTCTCGAAAAATAAAACTGTACAAGGTATGTATTTTCTTTCTTTTTTTTTCCACAGCAGAACGTAAAAGCTAATGCCTTTTCTAAGTACCAGGCTGTCTACCTATTGAAATCTCCCCACCCATTCACCCAAGATTCACTCCCTGAGCAAGTCTTCCCTCAGTGTCTTGCCCTGAAATCATTTCTATCTTCTTTGAAATCAGTTCTGGACCTCTGAGGAGAAAGGTAACTGTGTTTATTTTCACAGAGCTTTCTTTCTGCCTTAGCATAGTGTCCCCACACAAAGCAATGATAATAAATGGACTTGACCATTTAACCTGTAGCTGTCATTGCACTAAGTACTACAATACTTGAACTCCTCCATTCTAATCCTCTATGTCCATTTTACAGACAAAATGCTACTCACTGAAATGTCTGTCCTCTGTTTCCATTCTTGAAACATGCCAAACCTCCAGTCTTAGGGCCTTCCTCCTTGCCTCTGTCTCTCCCCTTCCATATTCTAATTCAGTACTCAGCACAAAGGCCATCTCTTCAAAGCTCTTCCGATAGCCTATCCACAGCAGCCTGCCTCCACTCTTTCACACACTCTCTTATGTTATTTATAAAAGAATCTCACTTAACGAAAGCTAGATTTCTTCTTCTGTAAGATGAGGTAGGCCCTCTCGGCTCAAGGTCACTCCCTGTGATTGTACACAGAGAAGGAATGGGAAGAGAGGGCGCTCGGCAGCAGAGGAAGAGGAAGGAGGGAGGGGCGACGCGGAAGTGGGTGCAGAAGCGGGGCGTCTGGCGGTCCAGGGGAGCAGAGGGGAGGGGGTCTCGAGTGGGCGCCAGGTGGAGCGGGGACAAGGGTTGTCAAGGGAGCTCGGAAGGGAGTGCGGTGTGTCCGGCAGGGACTGGGGAGGGCAGCGCCTGCCGTGGACCAGGGGCGACGGCTAAGAAAGGCTTGATGGAGGGGTGGGTGCGGGTGGATTCCGAAACCAAGCGGCTCCCAGGGGCGACTAGAGGTAGGCATGGGGCGCTCAGGAGTTACCAAGGTCGGACAGAAGGCAGCGCGGTCCACCCGGCCGGGACTGGGCCGGACAGGGCGAGAGGTCGCGGAGAGGCGCGCAGTAGAACTGAGCTGAGTGGAGGGCGCGCGGAGGTGGGTGCAGAGCGGCGCCCAAGGGATCCGGGCCGAGCAGCCGTTGGAGAGGGGCCGCGGGGCGGTGCAAGTGGGAGCCGGGCGGCCTAGCGAGCGCTGAGGGGGCGCGGCTTGCACTGCGGGACTGGGCCGGGAGCCGGGCGCCGGGCAGGGGGCGCGCCGGGGTCGCCGAGAGGCGGGCGCAGCAGTGGGGTCTGGCGCTAGCGGGGCGGCCCCAGAGGCCGTCGCCTCACTTCCGGGAACGCCTGGGAGCCGCGGTCGCCGCCCTTTAGGGCGCTGCCAGACGGCCGGCGCGGGCCGCAGAGCGGGTGAGCGCGCAGGCCAGGCCAAAGCTGGTGCGGGCGCGGCGCGGGCCTCGGTCTGCGGCTATGGGGGCGTCCGCGCGGCTGCTGCGCGCGGTGATCATGGGGGCCCCAGGCTCAGGCAAGGGCACCGTGTCGTCGCGCATCACCAAACACTTCGAACTGAAGCACCTCTCCAGCGGGGACCTGCTCCGGGACAACATGCTGCGGGGCACAGGTGGGAGCTCTGGACCAAGGGCCGGCCGTGCGCTGTCTCCCGGGTCGCGCTTTGCGGGCGAGGGGCGGGACTGGGCACGCGGGTGCCTGGCTGAGGGTGCAGCATTTCTCTCCCGCTGCCCGGGACAGAGACCTCGGGCTGCTGAGCGACTGCGCCCCGAAACCTCCGGCCTTCGTGGGCCGCTTTGGGGGGGTATGGGGTGGGGAAGGGACTAGAAAGTTAGGTCAAGCTCGAAGTCCAGAGACGAAGGGAAACCACCGGGCTTTGTTTCAGAGCCACAAGTCTCCCCGGTGGCAGCCACTCTTGGGGGTCCATCGAGCTGAGCTTCGGCTTATTCGATCTGCTGGTGTATATAGAAGACTGGCGTTAGCCCTGCTAGAGTTTGCTTGTCTTGTCTTTTCCTCCTCCCTCCCTTCCTTCCTTCCCTTCTTTTCCTGCCTCCCTCCCTTCCTTCCTTTCTTTTTTTTTCTTTTCTTTTCTGTTTTCTTTTATTTCTCCTCCTCCTCCTCCTCCCCCTCCTTCCTCTTCTTTCTTTCTTTCTTTCTTTCTTTCTTTCTTTCTTTCTTTCTTTCTTTCTTTCTTTCTTCTTTCTTTCTTTCTTTCTTTCTTTCTCTTTCTTTTCTTTCTTTCTTTCTTTCTTTCTTTCTTTCTTTCTTTCTTTCTTTCTTTCTTTCTTTCTTTCTTTCTCTTCCTTCCTTCCTTCCTTCCTTCCTTCCTTCCTTCCTTCCTTCCTTCCTTCCTTCCTTCCTTCCTTCCTTCCTTCCTTCCTTCCTTCTTTCTTTTCATTTCTTTTTCTTCTTCCTTTCTTCTTCTTTCTTCTTTTTGGTGTGGCTAAGCTCTATAGGATCTTATAGTTCTGACCTTTCCCCCATAATCCGAAGGCCAAGCATTATTGACCCTTGTTACGATTACTAAATTATCTCAAATTTTGATATCCCTAGATTTCTTAGACAGCAAAGCTATTCTTGCACTTGGTTACATAAAATATTTTGTTTCTCATGCCAAATAAATTCTTACAACTCAGCACAAAAGCCAGTTAACAATCTACACTATACAGTGGGTGAATTTGTGGTATGTAAATTCTCCCTTAAGAAGGTTGTTTTTAAAAAGCCAGTAGCAGGAGTTTTTTTCTCAATAAATGTTGACCTTTACTTTTCAAAATAGAACCCGTTTTGAAACTCATTTTGAAACCCATTTACATAAAAATAATGCCTAAACAAGGCCCTTTTTTTTTTTTTAGGATGGAAAACAGGATAGAAGTGCATAGCATAAACAGCAAACACCCTCTTTAGTTCCCTCAGTCCCATTCTTTGGTGGAGAACAGCGTTTCCTTCTAGAGAGGTTTATTTTACAAGCACAGATATGTGTATCCTTTCTCGTATGTAGTATGTGATCATACTA
This sequence comes from Sapajus apella, assembly GCF_009761245.1. Lineage (NCBI taxonomy): Eukaryota > Metazoa > Chordata > Mammalia > Primates > Cebidae > Sapajus > Sapajus apella. The sequence continues at coordinate 21,000,152 of NW_022436964.1, read as the reverse complement.
TGTGTATATACTCTGCACCAGTGTGGTTTCACTTTATATCTGGGATATATTTCACATGAAGATGGACAAATCCATTTCATTCTGTTTTTGTAGACATGTGTTTTCAGAATCTGGTATGATTTATTTAACCATTTCCCCCTTAATGGACATTTAGGTTATTTCCAGCTGGGTTTTGTTTGTTTGTTTGTATATTTAAAAACGACTGACATTTAAGTGGAAAAAAAAAAAAGCCTAGTGTTTTTAGTTTGTCTCTTGGAGTTCTTTGGTTCAATACCCAGCATCTCTGATGCATTACTACTTTTCTTTCCTTCCTTCCTTCCTTCCTTCCTTCCTTCCTTCCTTCCTTCCTTCCCTCCCTCCCTCCCTCCCGCCCTCCTTTCTTTTCTTTCTTTCTTTCTTTCTTTCTTTCTTTCTTTCTTTCTTTCTTTCTG